>NW_009940595.1:207407-249061 GCF_000696875.1 Nestor notabilis
GAGGGACTGCAGTGCTCCCTTCTCTCCTTTACGCCTGCTCAAAGGAGCCTGGCATTTGACAGGATCCTTTTATTCCTTCTATTGTTCTCCTTCTATGCATTTTCACTTTTTTTACCCCTTCCTTTCACCTCATATTTCTCCTTGTGTCTTAAACCATACAATTTTTCAGCCTCACTTTGTCTTTTAAGAAAAAAAGGGAAGTGAAGAAAAAAACCCCAAACCACCAAACAAAAGAAACTGGCTTGACATCTGTCTGCCTGTGTGTTGCCCTTTGCTTGCCTACAGCTCCTTCCTCTTGAAAATGTGGCTTCAAGTCCCCTGTGTCTCTTTTCTTCACCCACAATTAAGGTCTCTCCAGGATCTCTCAAGGCAGACGGATATTCCTTATGGCACTGTGTTGGACTCCGCAGTCTATGAGCACGTCCGAGTGAAAGGGATGAATCCTTTTGAGAGGGACAGCATGTATTCCCAAATGTGGAGGATGATTAACAGAAGTAATGGTTCAGAGAACAATGTCTTGGAGTCAACTGCAGGCATCCAAAAGGTACTGGTATGACTTATTTTTTTCTTCCCATTGGAGATGCTCTGCTTTAACACCACATTTGCTTAGTTGTTGCTTTTAACTAGAAGGGACACATTTGCACCCAGATAATGATCATGCCTGATACCAATTTCTGCAAGCCAATTGCATCAGCACAGACGATTGTGACTTCTCACTAAGCAGTTTGCTTTTAACAAGATTTTAAAATGTAAGCACCTGGACTGTTTGCTCTGAAAAAGATTTATAGGTATGAGAGATGAAATTTGTCAGAATGTAAAATGGGAATAGAATCACTGGACTATAACCCCAGAACTTGTGGCAATGTACTGTACAAAGCTGAAAGCACTTTTAAGACAAAACATTGATTAACTTTTTTTTGGTAGACTCCTGGCACTGAAAACCTTGGCTTTCAGTTGTAGCTCTGAGTCATGTACGTTTTGAGAGAGGCAGGCAAAAAAAGATGATCTGGCTTTAAAGAAGAGTCTCACAGCTACCCTCTGTAGCTACTGTCTTTGAGAGCCAGAGACAATTTGTGTAGGCACATTTATGAATGCAATAGTTCCCTCCCAGTGTTTTGGTTGACAGCTACAGCTTTTACAAGAACACTAGTCCATGAAAGGGTTCAATATGAAAGTGAATATGGGTTTATGACTCACTGTATACAAACTTTTTCCCTACTGTTGTATTTTCACAGAGAGAGTTTTAAATCAAATCTGGGTAATATCATATTTTGTAGATCTTAAACTTCAAAATTTATAGATTGATTAGAGAAAATATCCATGAAGTCATACGTTCACTTGTTCTAAGCTTGGCTTAGTGACTTCTGAAAATCCAGATAAACTTTGCCTTTTGCCTCCATTAAAATCCGTTTGCCAGGAAAACCTGTAATTTCTGGTGTTTTCAAACTGGATACAAACATATGAGAGAAAAGAGTATCTTAAAAAGAATGATGAAATCACTGGCAATCTCTTGATAATAAAAGAAATACAAAATAACAGATTTTTTCTGAGTCTTAAAAATCACTAATCCACCCTCTGTATAACTGAGATCATATTTTCTCCTCTGAAGGACTAAACAGCATGAAATAAGAGTCAAGAGAGGCCTTGGGGAACCGTACCTTTGAAACCCCTTTAGATAAAGTTATAAGCTGAAAAAGCAAGGAAAAAAAAAAGACAGTCTGAAGATTTATTGGCTAGAGGAAATTGCTTTTTTTTGAGAAAATATATTTTAGCTCAGTTTGAAAGAGGCTGATAAAGCTGGGGTTTGACTTTTGTATATATATTTTAAAAAAGCTGGCCTCTTTCTGGTTTGCCTCCCCAAGTTATACTTGAGGTTTCAGAAGAATAAAAAACGAGAGCATGTCAAACACACCTGGGTTGACTAATATCTTTTACCTGAAAATTCAACCAATGTGTCATGGTGGCAGATAATTCCAGGTTACAGTCTTTGACTTCTCATTCCTAGAAACATGGCAGTTGTTGTCCTAAATCCTACAATACCAGAAATATCGGAGTTCTTTAATTTTCCATGCCTTTGCTTCCCAGGAATAAGCACTTGAAAATGATGGTGTTGAGAAACCAAGCTGCAGCATGTGAGCAAACCAGCCACCCTTCAATTTTAAAATATCAGAGGTCTCAGGCCTGATTCTAATGAACATACACATCTACCTGTGTGTGTGCGGTTTCCTCCCCTTCTTTCACCTTAGAGGAAGAAATGACAGAAAAGGATTCGTTGTCACTTGCTGTTCAAACAGAAGCTTTTGGGAGATCACATTTGGCCTGATAGGGAAGAAAGCTGGGTGAAAGAGCTGGTAAAAGGCAGAGATTGTAATCTCTGTAACATGCTTCAGAAAAATTAAAACATTTCAGAGGAAAGAATTCATGTGTCCCTTTAGCTTATTTATATACTTAGTAATATTCTTTGGGGCCTTGAATAAATTTAACTGGCCACATCAGAGCTGTTAACTCAACCTGATTATAACACTGGACAAGCTAAGCCAACAGATCTCCCTCTGTGCTTTGGTTTGTTTCTACCATTAATCAGCACTAAAGCATGACTGAACAGCAGTTTATTGAAGTTCTCTGAGGCCGTTACCTTGGCATTCCTAGAGTGCCAAGTGAGGGCTGAGACTTGAGTGCTTCCAAATGGGTCTGTGGAAAGGATTTCCACTAGGCTGTCTAATGACCGTGAAGGGACTGTGATGGGACGACTTTCATGGGAGAGTGGTGTGCAGGAAGGATATTATGGACGCAGTGGCCATGCTTTTCTTTAAGAACAGTCCCTGCTGCACCCTCTCCAATGTTAAATGGGTTTTTCAAGTAAACATCATAGAAGAGGCCTTGCCAAATGTCTTAGAAATTCTTCGGTTTTGTCTTTATTTTATTCTACAAATTACAGTGGTACTCTTCTTCTTTTAAGGAAAGTAGCAGTTTAATAGTAATGTATATATAAACAGGAGGAAGGGGAGTGGGATCAACTGCTGATTTAATTATTGCATCATCCCGCTCGCTCAGCAGGACTGCGTGCTCTCTGTACCAGTGACTGCGTGGGGAGCAGCACCCGTGTGAGTGAACATACAATACACGCAAATGACAGTGATTGCACAGTCCCATTCTGCATCGGGCAATCTACTGCTTTGACCTGCTTTTCCTGGCAGGAGGGCAGGGCAGGCAAGAGAAATAAGATGGGAAGATCATGCCATTGTAAGTTTTCAAGTTTTGATATTTATTGGTCCTGTTCTTCTCATAAATCAGGTGCATACATACATGTGTGTGCTCCTGTTCCGTCCATAGTGAACAGCTATATACACCATCAAGTCTGGTTAGAGAACAGCTGGGTAGATTTACCCTGTAGAGAGAGCAGGGGTACGTTAAACAGGAAATAGCCTGAAAAGTGCAGGCACTTTAGATATTTTCTGCCACTTACTGTTTCTTTCTTTCTCAAAAAGCAACAAAAAGCAGTTGAAGATCTGAATTGAAGGTGGGGAGGCATTTAGTCATTTTCCTGCTCTGCAAATCAAACTGGATAGGGAGAGTAGCTGTATTCCTATATATGCTTGGATTAGTCTGAAGAATATTCACTTTTATTTTCTTTTTTGCTTTATTATTCCGAAGTATTTCATGTTTTTCAAATTGATTTTCCTTTTTTGCATAGGTTATGAAATATGCATCTCATTCTGTCACAGGAATCTCTATTTTCAAGGAAGTTATTTATTCAGAGAGGATTTACAGAGGCCTAAGTCATGCCTGCTTAAACATTCACTGAGGACTCCAAGAAAAATCATTTAGGCTTAAACATATCACATTACATACCTCTTTATGTCTTCTTAAAAAGCACATTACCCTGCTTAATCCTTTACAAGCACTACAGGCTTTCCTATCCTTGGAACTATTCCCATTTAAAATATAATGAAGCACTTCCATTGTGCCCGTCTGCTCTTTCTTCCCTAGAGTATAATACTGCCTAATGCCCTATCCTACCCACCTTGTTCCTCTGAACATGATACCATAGCCTACAGCATCTGCATTTTTCTCAGCAATACAAAGTGGAAAATTCCTTTCCCAGGCTGCATCGTCAGAATCCAAATGTGTTTGAAACCTCTGTCTGTTTAACTCTATCTGCAAAACATTTAGCCGGTAGGAAACTTGCAAGTGACTGTCAGGTGAAATAATGCTTCTGGATGGTGCATTAAAAGAAACTCCTCTTAGGCTCTCATATTTCCTCTTCAGCTTTCACATGGTATCAAAAGGAATTTGGTTTTGAGATTTTGTTTTTCTTGTGATTCTACTTGCATTGCCAGTGGAAACATGCTAGCAACTGCTGAGCCTGTTTGTTTTCCCTGGACATGAGGAAGGCCATGATCAGGGGATGAAAACGGGGCTGGATCACCTCCTATATGAAGACAGGCTGAGAGAGTCAGAGCCTGGAGAAGAGAAGGCTGTGTGGAGACCTCATAGCAGCCTTCCAATATCTGAAGGGGGCCTACAAGGATGCTGGGGAGGGACTCTTCATTAGGGACTATAGTAATAGGACAGAGGGTAATGGGTTCAAACTTAAACTGGGGAAGTTCAGGTTGGATATAAGGAAGAAGGTCTTTACTGTGCGGGTGGTGAGGCATGGGCACAGTTTGCCCAAGGAAGTTGTGAATGCTTCATCCCGGGCAGTGTTCAAGGCCAGGTTGGACAGAGCCTTGGGTGACATGGTCTAGTGGGAGGTGTCCCTGCCTATGGCAGAAGGGTTGGAACTAGATGATCTTAACCCAAACCATATGATTCTGGGGATGGCACTTTTACCTTCCTGAGAATACTGTAATAGTAGTAATATTGTTTAAACTACCTATGAATAGGCCATAACAAAGCTTTGCTAAGCTGATTTGTCTGGGGAAGAAAGGAGTAATAATGATTTGCGATTCTGTGCTAGAACAAGTTGTTAATAACTGGACATGGTTATTCTTGTTTTCAGCAGTAGCAACAGCATGAAGATGTCTATTGATGGGCCAGAAAACTCCCAAATTAACTAATTATTTGCTCAAAGATTTGCCATTAGAATCATGTTTTGGTGACAGATATGCTGATCACACCACAAATAATACTCGTTAATATATGCAAGTCCATACATCTTTGTTGTGAACATTTCTGCCCATGGGGTTGACCAAGAAAAAGACACTGAAAATAAGACATAACTGAGACAGATTTTTTGGGTATTGGGCCTGTACCAATACCAGTTTGACAGTACCTAAGAAAGCCATAGGAAGCAAAAAGGGCAAGAGCATATAAAAATTCTGGGACTGTACTCCAGTGTCCCTTATATCTTAATTAACTACAAGGGGGTCAGCTATGCTGTGCAGCTGTTGGTTAGCAAACTAATTACCAGACAAACTAAAAACGAGATGCTGGTTCTCTGGTTCCTCTCTGCCTCTGGAGGAGGTGCTTCTTGGGCAGATGAGATGTCATGTTGCTGCTCTACAAGTAATAAGTTTCAGGAGTATTCTTAAGACCTTGACATGTTCAGCCCCACAGCTGAAAGTGCAATTTATCTATTTTGCAATTACTATCCCCTCTACAGTCCATGACTTGGAGCTGACAGGTGCCTGGGAGTACAAAATGCACCTGCTGCCCTCACTTTGTATTATCATGGATGGTCTGGCTATTTATTTTTATTTTTTCTTATAATACTGTGTATCTTTGCTTCCAAATTGAGGGCTTGCAGCGGGGGGAAAATTTAGAATCCTGACCAGAAAGCACTACAAACACAGTGTGGTGTTACTTCCAGGCATTATTGAAAGCTTAATAGCTGCCTGGCTTAGGTTAGGGGGTCAGTGTGTTCTGGATGTGTGATAACTGATCTATGACATTTAACAGAGCATGAGGAAGATTCTGTGCATAGCTTTAAAAACAAGATGTAAAACTGTTTTCCCACTGCCTCATTTTCTCGGAATTCAAGGTAGGCTCAACAGCAGGCTTGCCCTCCCTCATGAACACTCCTAAGCATATACTAAAGTTTGATCCACCTCTGACTTTCTAGAGAGTTTTTGCAGGTTTTATCTTGAGCAGAGCACCTGTAAAAGTTATTTTCTGCAGTTTGGCTTTGTTCAAATGAAAATGTAAGTCAAAATTTAAGTCAGTCTATATATCAAGAAATGGATCTACACAGACGTGTTCATCCAACCACTAAGCAAGCCAACTACTACTGTATTCCTTTTGTCTCCAAAGTTTCCTGAAAATTTTATCTGAGTTCATCTTCTCCTGTTTCATCTTGCATGCTCCCAAATTCGCCTTCCCCCTTTTGCTGTCATTGAAATGCCATCCAAGTTGCTCATGACTTCTGTTCAAACGTCAGTCTGCATATGCCTGCCAGTCACTTCAACAGCCTTAGATGTCACTGACTGATGGCCTGCTGCGGTGTCGTGCCGTTCTTCCTTCCACCACTGTCTTTGCTTGCTCGCTCTCTTATCTCTATATTATTTTTCAGAATTTTCCAGATATGTTCTCCAATTCTTGTCGGCTACATCCAAGACCAAAGCCCTTTTTATCTGTATCTCATCTCTGAGTATTCTCAAGTCCAAACAAATTCAACTAGTGGCTCCAGAGAGCCAGCTTACAGTTCTGCTTCTCTTACGCTAAAGTGAGGTCTTTTTATCTGAAATAAAGTTTATGTGTTTTCCTTTACTGTCTTGCCATGTCTGACCACCAACTTAGTCCAACATAAAACCTGCAGTAGCTGACTTTATCATCTTTTTTCTTTCCTGTAGCTTTCTATTGCTTAAGCTTGTGTGTCTATTTCTATTCTTCACTATAAGAGTGGTGAGGCACTGGCACAGGGTACCCAGAGAAGCTGTGGCTGCCCCATCGCTGGCAGTGTTCAAGGCCAGGATGGATGGGGCTTTGAGCAATCTGGTCTAGTGGAGGGTATCCCTGCCTATGGCAGGGATTTCGAACTAGATGAGCTGGACTGGAAGGTCCCTTCCAACCCAAACCATTCTATGATTCTGTGATTTAAGATTTGCATATTTACCTTCTATAACATGTCTATTATTTACCCACACAACCTCCAGTCCATCGCTTCAGTAGTTTCTAGTGTTATTTTCCAGGGCCTTATAAAGCACTCTTTCTACTTTTAGTTCTATTGGAAATGCTCCTGGAAAAAAAGAAAAAAAAAAGTTGTCTTGAGTTTCAAGGCCCTTCATGGTCGATCCTGACTCCACCTGTATCTTTCTCATTTCTTAATTAGAAATCATTTGTGTGAGCTTCCAGCGCAACTCCTTTTTCAAGCAAGCATCTTTATGCCTTCTCCAAGGACTTTTCTGTAAGGTATGAGGTTTTCCCTCAAGACAGTAGTCTTGTCTTGTCTTCAAACTCCTTAACACTCTCCTTTGTTATTACACTAACAAAAACCTTGACAACTAGGTCTCTGGTGTGCTGCGATTGGTACCCAACTGAGCAGCACTGTCTTGTTGTTTCTTTATTTCTTAATAAGCCCTTCATTTGGCTTATTTTATAGCTGGCAAATAAGAAGGGAGAGAGGGACACACACTGTAGCTGAACCCAGGACATCATCTAAATGCCATCACAGATGTGACATGGGTAAAACTAAAGAACTACTATACCCAAGAATGAACTAAGTTAATTGACATGACCATTATCAGATAAAGAGTATTTCTCAGAAAACAACCTCTCTGTGTCTAACCTTTCAACCTTCATCCTCCAAGGAAAGCTACAGCCTAACTTCAAAAGATGAGCATGGGAGCTAAAGTTCATGAAAGTCTGATACAATAAAAAAAAAAAAAGGGAGTGAAAAAAAAAAAGATTTTTTTTGAGCAATCAGTCCTTATTGTCTCTCTCTTTCTCCAGCTTCACTGGTGCCAGCTACATATTTCTCTTGAATTACCTCTTTGATTAACATAATTGCATTAATTTCAGAGACTGTTTTCTACTCTTGAAGTTTTCTGCTTGTTTTCAGAGGTTTGTTTGCCTGAAAGCTTGGTTATTTAGGGGTTCCCCCACATACACATCCTTTCTGTTCAGAGGTAATCTTTCTTAAAACCTTGCTTCACTTAAATCCTTAAACTGTCTCAGCTACAACTATACTCCCATCATCTGTAACTTTAGGTGCCTAATTTAGGTGCCCACATTTCTTTCCTAGCTATTGTAGATAGACAGTTTTCTTCTCTGGATCATGGTTTGGAGTGCCTAAGCTGGGAATCTGTTTTTCTTTGCAGCGTATATTGTACAGTACCTATCGAAATAAGATCATATTGCATGACTAGAAATGGCAATAAAAAAAAAAAAGAAATAGCAAAATATACCCTGAGGAACTAATATTGCTTGAATCCTGTAGAATTGCATTCTGTAGACAGCTGAGTCCAGACTTTTCAGCTTGCAAAAGGACAGCTAACAGCCCTTTGAGGAGTGAGCATGGGATGGGAGGGTCCCCACGGCGGTCCCCACCCTTCATCCTGATGGCCAGATGCAAAGCTAAGTACTTCATGCCTGTTTTAACAAGGCAAAACAGTCCACAAAGGAAAATTGATTCCTTTGTTTTGGTGGAGATTTCACTTGAGGTTTCTCCTGTGCAGAAGTGGACTACTTGGGATGGTGTCATATGAGAAAAACCTGGAATGTATTCCTGTCCTGGTGGTAGGAGATCAGCTCTGTGGAAATGTTAGCCTAGGTGCCACTGTAAGGCATATGGTATCTTACCAAGCATTTGGTTTAAAACAGTCCTCATGCACATGCAAAAAGTAGTATTAATTTTGTGTTCATTAGCCCTCTGTCTCTACCTGTAGAGATAACAAATAGGAGTTTCCCTGTTACTTTTATTGGCTTTTTTTTTTTTTTTCCTAGAGAACTTCAGATATTTCTGATAAGTGGGGAAGGCAGGACCACAACACCACGCTCTGATACCAAGTTTAGCTGAACCACAACATGCAGACTGACTGCTTGTGGCTGCGTGTATGAGTTTGTATCTGGCAATGCTTAGTTCATCCCCCTTATATCTCCTGTGCTTTTTTCTGGTATTGCGCAGCTTTGGGAATTGCTGCCAGAGTAGTATGTATCCCCATTTGTTTCTGTGCCCATATCACATCTGAATACCATAATCCCAAGCTTTATATAGGAGAGACTTTAAATTTCTGAATACTAAGCAGCATGAGTGTTGCTTTCATTTGCACTGGCAAATGATGTAGAAATTCCAAGCTCCTTCCTGAAGCTGGGATTTTTAGGGGATGAGAAATCCTGGAAGAGAGCAGGCAGTAAGAAAACTGACAGTTATGAGATAATTTAAGAAAAAGAGTGCATTTTCAGTCACTGATTGTAAAAGGTGAGCATGAGTATGTCAGGATAATGCTCAAGGGAAATCTTTTTGCTAGCCTTATTTGTTGCTGAAGTTTTCTCAGTTAGCCACACTCAGTATTTTGGAGGCACTTGTTAGAAAGGGTGGCATAGACAGGAAAGGATGCTGAAGCCATCCCTACAAACAAGTAGCTTAATTTTCGCATATTTGGATCTAACAGAGCAATGCTGTTGTCATATTCCATTAAATTAAAAAAAAAAAAAAAGGTTCCTGAGTATTTAGTATGTGACGAGTGCATTTATTATGCATTAGCACAGGAGAGGTCTGGAAAAGAAACCGCTCTCATGAGTGTTGTTACAAACCATCTCATGAGTAAAATGCGATGAGTAAAGAAAGAGCTTTGGTAAAGAGTGCAAAACAGGAGATGTCTTTATGGATGTATTCACAGCAAAATGGAAGTTCTGCTGCATATTACTGTCTCAAAACCAGAACTAGATTAAGTTCTGCCTTCTGTTTACCAGCTGCAGAGGCCAGGAAGCGTTTGTGACAGGAAGATTCTTTGGGGCAGAGAGGTACTGAGGAGACAGTTTTGTCATCTGGGCACTGCTGCTAGAGTGACAGTGGTCCTGATGTGGCATCTTACAGTGAAAGCATGTCGGATTATATAGTGAAAAAGAAATAGAGGGAAACCTCTGCTAGATAATTAATAAACTTTTTCCAACCCATAAATCTACTTCTAATGTAATTGCTGAAGTTGTATGTATTAAATTCACAAGCTCTTCCATCTGTGGCATTACCTCAGGAAAAAGCGTTTGACCAGCAGCTTTAAAAGACCAAAACCTGTAGGGAATGAGCAAGCTGTGCTGTGATGCTAGCAGAGTAGCGAATCTCCCCTTGTGTGTCAGCAGCTTGTGGAAGTTCACATCCTTCTTTGCATTTATGAGTAGCATGTATGTTACCTCAGGTTTTGTTACTGCAGGGTGACTTTGAGCTCAGCACTCACTGCTCTGCTCTATTAGATCCTGGTGTCTTCAGAAATGGGGTGTGCTGCTTGCATGTCATTCCATTTTGGCAAGTGGTCATTTATTTTGATTTAGCAGGAATTGGAATGAATATGATATAACAACTCCTATTACCTTTCTGGCATCTGAGATTGCTCTTTATTAAATAAGGGAGATGCCTGATGGAAGTTACAAACTCCTACAAGTATGCTGTCCGAGTCTGGTCAGAAGATGTGGGCCATTTCTGTGCAACCTATGAGGAAGAAGATTGGGATGAGTAAAACATCCTTCTTGAATTACTTTTTGTTACTTCTTCAGGTCACTTCTTATAGCAAATTTCCCATGGAGGGTGACAGAAAGTTTTAAATTTGTGCAGTCTAACAACCACACAATTTCTTTTGTGCCGAGATCTAGTTCCATATCTGTTTTCAAAACTGTCAGTGGAAAAGGTCTGTCAAAAATTGCTGCCTCAGGGAGAAACAGACATTTGGATTATGTCCTCTCCTTTGTTGGTACCTTCTGCCCTTCCCCTGTTTTTTTTCCACTCACTCATGCAAAGACAGTAGTAAAGCCACAGCTCCCTCGCCAAACACCCTCTGTGGCTTATGTCCCTTTCCACAATAGAGACATATGTCCATGCTTTGATTCCTTATTTTGGTTTCTCGTTATTTTAAGAAAGAAAAACTCTGTAGAGTGCCTGACAGAGAAGAGCAGTTCGGCATTTGGAGCACTCTAGTTTGGCTACAGGGGACATGAAAGGTATTAGGCATCTGTTATTCTGGTCCTGTGAGCTCTTAATTCTCTATTCCATCTCCATTAACTTACTGCTTGTCCTACAGAGGTTCTGTAACATTTCCAGATTCATGAAGATGCTGGGAACTACACAGACTCCTACACAGATCCAGCAACCTTGGCTCATTCTTTTCCTTCTGAATTCTTGCTTCACTTTGTTCCCTCCCCCTTACTTTTTCATTTTTCTGTTTTTGACACTGTCCCTTCTGTTTGGATACCAGCTACTCCAACTGTTCCCCAGCTTCTGAGCATTTCTTCTTTCCACCCTTTGCCTCTCTGCGCAGTCACACATCCCCTTTGCTATCTCCATCAGCTTACATTGTTTCTCTGTGCAATGAATTCCGTGAATTTCAATTTGCAATCAGATGAAGCTTTCCAAAGCTCTGTCTGTCTCTTTGAAGCCCGGTTCCAGGCTCACAGTGTGGTGGACTGCACTGGGGGCGTATCACATACAGATCAGGGGAAATGCAGGCTCTGTTTAATGGTGGAAACAGGAGAGCATACTCTTGCTTCAGGCACAGAACTTGATAATGTATTCACTTTCTTGCTTAAATGTTTCCAGCTATTATTTTTGTGTATTAACATATTTTAATAATACCCAAATACATTGCGATGCATTAACAAATGCAAATTATGGGATTAGCTGTAAGGTTGTTTAAAGGATATATGCGGCAGAAAAGAGATATGAATAGAAGTAACGGACTGTGAGGCTGCAAGTCTAAAATGGTAAGAGAGGTGTAAGAAGTAACAGAGAGATCTTATTTCATATTTTTTTAAGCTGTTATACCAATCATTCCTAAAAGTTTGACAGAAGTATATAATATCTGGTAAATAACTTGTTACTAAACAAGAAAAAAGTCTATTCTAGAGACAAGCAAATGCAGTGAGTAGATCTGTAGCACTGTGACACATTTAGTAGTCCCTCATTAAATTATTAAGAATTTTTAAACTCTAATACTCATACAGCTGCAGATAATAGAAGAGCAAGAGAGGACAGCTTAAGGGCAACCTGCAGCTGCTCTGATAGCAAATTTTTAGGCTATCATCCTTAAATAATCAGTACATTAACAAGCATTTTGGTAGGCAATAAAATGCTAGTGAAGTAATAAGGATGGTGTAGGAAAATTAAATTGTAAACAAAAAAGCACTGGCAGAATACTTAGGAAAATCAACCTAAGTTTCTAACATTTATAAGTATCAAGTATCTAAGTATCAGAAGCTCTAATTAAAACAAATGCTTGCCTTTAAAGTCATCCTAGACTCGAAACAGGAAGAAGGAGAAAATCCAGTGTGGTTTAAGATATCATCTAGAGAAATAAAGCATGGAAAAGGCTAATTTTTCAAACGCAAAAGAGGAACCCAAAATTTTACCTATGCATCCTGCCTGCTTTTTAAGATTGTCCTGTCATCTGATTGTAGGTAGTAGGAAATATTCTAGTAAAACTGCATTTTGTTGGAATATATGAATTTATTGAACTCCAAGTGTTCTGAGAGGAAAATTAAAAAAAAAGATGTTTATGTTGTGTTTAAGGACGGAGAGAGGAGGAGGAGAACCAGTTTAAAGCACCAGATTTGGTGGTTCAAACCAGGTAATTGTTACACAAAAGTTAACTGTTGTATTACTCATCAGAGTGCCAGAACATATGATTAATTTTTGTGAGCTTAAACCATATTCATGCCAGCGAAGTCCTGAGTTTGGGATGTAGGGGTTTATTTCCTATAGGAAGCAGAAAGTCTCCAGTGTGGATGCTGTCAGGCTGCACTAAGGTCTGGTGTCAGTACACCTCTTGAGGGTGCTTTGCTTTCTAGCCTTATTCACTTGCCTCCTCTGGAGCAATGCAAAATGAAAACATGCCACTTCTTTAACTCTTGCTAAATATTTCAGGGGGGGTTCAAATCCCATTCAGCCAGAAGTTTCCCACAGCTTTCTTCCTAACATCTGTACCGGGCTCTGAAATCTAGGAGAGGAGTGTTCCAAACTAAAATGGGACTCCGCATGCGCATTGTGGCTGTGCATACAGGCTGTGGATGGTTCCTGGGGTGGACCAAAGAGTAGCCTGGAAAGATACTATTTGGGCTTTGCCTCCTGACACTGTGTCTCTGAGCTCCTTTGTGGGAGTTCAGAAGATCTTTTCTAAACATAACCTGCACAGTTTTTTCAGCTCCTGCAGGTTTTGCATGGTTATAGTCAGCAACGTGGCACTCCCAGCTGAGCAGAGGATCAGATGGATGTAGAAAAGTAGTTTTCTCTCTCCTGTTACTTAGACCAGCAAGACTGGCATGTGCCAGTGGTGTACTTGCATAGGCAGTGACAAATGAAAGCAATAAGAAAGCTTTTCATTCTCTGGCATTAGCGTGGCACCTTTCATACGCAACAAAATCCTTAGAAAGCCGAACAGAATAACATGTATTTTCTAAAGCATATATTATGATGTCTCCTGCTGTTGTCTTTTTCTGATCTGATTCAAGCAACTGAGATGTTTTCTGAGTGCTTTTCTCGGAAAGAAATGTGGATGGAGTGAACTTTCCAGTCATCAGCTTACAAATTTAGAAGTAACAGGACAGCACTGGGGAAGGTATGCCGGGTAGGTAAGCTGGCTTTCTTAAAGAGTGTCAACTGAAAATAAAGCTAAAATTCACCTGTTAAATAAGCAGAATCTTTCCTTAGGCTGAAGAATAATGATAATTGTGCTTTTTTCACCATTTTATTCTCTTTAGTTAAATTGCCAGCAAGTAGTTTTTGTCTCTATATTTGATTTAGGTAACAGAGTTGTCCGGTTTGAAAATATGACTACAATAAATCAGTTTCTTTTCAATAGTCCAGCTATAGGAGGAGAGGATTAGAGTGCCATGTGGAGTATTTTAAGAAACATTTTAACCAGGCTGTAATCACATTTTATTCTTCTATCAGTTTGCATAAAATACCCAATCTAGATAGACTGCACAACTCCCTCGCTGAGATTGCAATGGCAGGAGAGGGTTATTTACCATTCCTGGCTCTAAAGCTTTCCCACTGCATGGGGGTTGATTGGTGTTTATGGCTGTTTCCAGAATGGCTAGTTAATCAAATAAAACAGACCCTGTTCCCTGCTGAATATAACAGAGGGAGGGATATAAATACCAGGGACTGTGTCAAGATGGATGGAGAAGACAATGCATCTGTAACAAAAAAAACAGTAGATAAGCAGTTGTATTATACAAGTCTGTATGTACCAATGGGTTTTGGTCACAACATCAGTCAAAGAGCAGAAACTTTGGCTATTTTATCACTCTGACCTCAGGACAGGATTTCCTTGTAATACTGTCGTGGTGTAACCCCAGCTGGCAACTAAGCCCCATGCAGCTGCTCACTCATTTCAACCTAGTGCAAAGGGGGAAAGAATCAGAAGGGTAAAAGTGAGAAAACTCATGGATTGAGATAAAGACAGTTCAATAGGTAAAGCAAAAACCATGCACACAAGCAAAGCAAAGTAATGGATTCATTCACCACTTCCCATGGGCAGGCAGATGTTCAGCCAACTCCAGGAAAGCGGGGCTCCATTGTGTGTGGTGGTTACTTGGGAAGACAAATGCCATCACTCCAAATGTCCCCTGCTTTCTCCTTTTCCCTCCGCTTTTATATGCTGATCAGGCATATGGTATAGAATATCCCTTTGGTGAGCTGGGTCAGCTGTCCTGGCTGTGTCCCCTTCCAGTTCCTTGTGCACCCCCAGCCTCCTCACTAGTGGGGTGTGGTGAGAAGCAGAAAAGGCCTTGACTCTATGTAAGCACTGCTCAGCAACAACTAGAACATCCCTGTGTTATCAACACTGTTCAGCACAAATCCAAAACATGGCACAGACCAGCTACTGTGAAGAAAATTAATCCAACACAAATACCTTTCTAGCAAGAACGCTCAACCTGTAAGTAAACAGGACATGGCACCTTCCCATTAGCGAATCTTGTCCCTAATTGGGATACAAATTTCCAGGAAACCTCAACATTTCTCATCAATCTGCCACAAAGCACTGGCTGCAGTTTCTGAATATTCCTTTGAATAAGAGATGGATGGCCAGGAGATCTTTCTTGTGATTAATCCAAGGTACTGAAACATACCTTGGTCCAAAACAGTTTGAATTTGTGACCTCTGGGAGACACTAAAAAAATAATGTGTGTCCTGCAGCATGGAGAAATGGTGCCTCATTCATGGGTCTTCACTGAGCGTTAGTGTGTGAGAGAGGTCACCTGCCCATACATCCCTTATAGAGGAAAGGCACACAGCTACTGCCTGATCAAAAGCAGAATTTGGCATGGAAAAAAAGTAGGTGCTTATAAGCAGCAGTATCTTCAGAATCAAAATTTTGGCCTCAAGTGCTAAAATTTTCCTCAAGAGTTGTCTTTAAACACAAGTTGCTATATGAATCTCTCTTGGACTCCCAAATGTTTCAGTTCACAGCAGAGTGTGGAGACAACACACAGTAATTCAGGTGCAGGTCGGGCTGGTGTAAACAGCAAAGGCAGGAATAATTTATCACAAAAAGGAAATGTGAGCGTTGGTTAATAAATTTTGCAAAATGCTTTCGGTCCTTCAGGTGATGCTATTAATAAATTGAACATCTTTGCTTATGCTATGGTTGTGCTGAAAGCTAAGTGAAGGAAATGGTTTTCTTTAAATGGTATCTTGTTCTTGGTTAGCTTGATCATTAAATCACTTTGGATTTAACAAAGTGAGCAGCAGATGGAACACAACAAAGGGAGCAGAACAACAAAATATGAAACTCTATATGACATCATGAAAGAGAATCAAAGTAAACAAACCCCAAAGTAAATCATATGAACTCATACCAAAATTCTGGCTAAAATAATGACATACAAAATATGTTTGGGAATTACAATTTTGGAAAATACTCAGGGTGTTGTTGTGTTTTTTTTCCATAGCTGCCAATAATTTAGACCTTGATTTAGAGAACTGTGCTTCTGAATACATCCTCTCACACTGTGGTGCTGAGAGTCTCTCCACATTATCAGTCATGATAGCAGCTTTGCAGAATTAAAGTGAAGTTTACTGGAGTGGAAACATCAACCAAGCATGTAACTCAAGATCATGTAAATTCTTGGTATATGATGGATTTTACTATCCTTCTTGCCATGCCTCTCCACCCCCGAACTAACATCCCACTTATCAAAATCTTGCATTGCCCAATTCAGCCTCTTATCAACTGGCATGTCCACCCGTTTCCCCACCTTCCTAGAACATGCCATCAAAAGTTTGCCCTGTCTTTCTACAACACCCTTTCTCATATCTTCAGAGTTAGTTGCCTCCTACATTGAACATGAGGAATCATTGGCTTAAATGTGACATCCGTTGAAACAGTCAGTGGTAGACTTCAGCTCTATATTTGCATCCACGAATTTGGAAGCTGACTTGTCTGTTCCAGATCTCGTGAACCAAGTAACATGGAGAGGAAATCTCATAAAAGCAGGAATTACTTTACATAACACTATTTAACATCTGGATCCATTCCTACCTGAACAAAAACAAGTTACAGAGAAACTTGCAGAAGGTTTGTTTTGAATTTCTTTCTACTAGTGGTCCTAGGCCTGGTGGAGTTTCTTCAGTCCCCATAGAGTTTTACATGGTACGCCTTCTGACAGCTACTGTGTCAAATTATATTGTGTCCCTTCATGATTATACTGCACACATTCTGTACGTGTTTCAGTATGTTTTAGTTATTACGACTCTATAAAATCTGTAAGCTGTGACGTTTCCAATACCCCATGACAAGTTTTATGTACATTATGTGACTCTAGTTTTTATTTAATCTTTATCATATTATACTCAATATGTAGATTTTTTAAATTTTTATTATGCTGTTGCCATGTTTTATGTCCATACAAGCATTTTATCTCACAGTTCATTCAGCTCGTACGTTGCTAGACCTAGGTTCTGCTCTGAGTATGTGTCCTGTGCAGGTAAAGAGTAAGTCTGCTGAACTATTACTCACTCAGTAGCTGCCAAAAGTAGATGCATGTACTGGGTCTTAGATTCCCATTGAACTTGCATTATTGGGCTCTAAATAACTTGAAATACAACAAAAAGAATACACACAGCTAAAAAGCAGTTAAAAGAGACAGGATAAAATATTATTGTGGTTTAATCTTCTTCAGCTGTAATAAAATATGCTGTTCATAGATATGTCATACCTAAGATAAAGGAGAATATATTTTCTAGGCATTGTATTTATTCGGCTTTCTCATATACATCTTGTAAATTAAACTCTATCTAAAATTTAACATGAATTATACAGCAAAAAAGATACTGCGTTGGACCTGATGAAGATGTCCATAAGCAGGCATTATGTCTTGCATTTGTGTCTGAAGGGCTCATATTTTCGGAAGAAGAACCCATATGTGTGCAGTTGCATTGCATACAACACAGAAGGGAGATGAATCTACACACAGCACACTGCACAGCTGCATAGCCTCTTATGTGGGCTGTGCCTGCAGATACAGACACACAGCTGCTTCTCATGAAAACTTGGTCAGGCATATATCACCGATTTGTGAGAAGCTCTGTAATGAGCTTTAATACCTCCCCAAACAAATGAAGAAGAAAATTGTGTTCATTTTTCTATTTAAAAATTCATAAGGATTGAAGGAATGAGGAGCATGCCAACAGAATAGACCTGGGCAAGCAAATTAATTTTTTTACCTTGGCACACACTTAAGACCTTTTCTCCACCCTTGCTACTGTATTGGCAGCTCACGTTCCCAGGTACAGTGAAGTACTGTGGCTTCTCTCTAATTCTTCCAAAGCCAGAGAAGAACTGCAGTTCTTCCCTGCATTTAGTGTATGTCTGTCCAATGTGCTATCCCTCTCATAGCATAGTTCTGTAAAAGAGAAGGTATTTTTAAGTTAGGTTATTATATAAATGTAACTAACAATTAACCATTGGTTTAGATATTAATTATTCTTATAGTCAAGGTTGTTTTGGTTTTCAGTAACGTAAGTAAGACAACACTGAATGAGATTACATTTCCTAACAAGGTAGTGGCATTTTTCAAGCCATCCTCACGTAGGTGCTAGATGATACCTGCCACACATTGCTCGAATGTAAATTTGATGATTTTATGATGCTATTGCTTGTGGTTTTAATTTACTTTCCCCTTGTTTGGTGCTAACTAATGAAATTATTTCATTCACTCAAGTAAGATACTTACTGGTGTACATGGTTAGCTGGGCACTTAGTTGTTCATGCTGCATGCCCAAATACCCGATTTGCAAGTGCATTTTGTAACTAAGAAAATCTCACTTGTTGCTCCTAATTCTAGGTGAAATACTACTTCATTTTAAGATGGTAAATCAGCTGATTGCATTGTATCACCATGATTAAAATTTAAAAAACCCTGTATCATCAGTTTTTTCCATTCCATAAATATTTTAACCTTACTTTTCTCATTATTTGTCTCAAAGATGCTTTGGCATTTTTGTTAAGGTAATAAAAGGTGTTAGGGCTAGAAAAAGTACTTGAATTTAATCCAGTTGTATTATATTTTTCAAAAGAACACCAGTGACACAGGGTATACACATAAAACTGAAATTAATAAAATAAATAACACTACCTGACTAATTGCATTGTATATTTACCAAAGAACTATCCTTGTTTATGATACAATGAGATTTTACAATGTATTTTGTCCAAGTTTGAATCTGAGAGGCACTATAAGGAATAGAGTGATTGTTTTACAACAATTTTTAATTTTTTTTAGTTGATTTTGGTTACTGTTTCTTAGTTCTCATTAATTCATTTCTGGCATCTGAGCTATTGAGTGGACAGGGCAGGATGAATCAGAAACAAATATAATGGGAGTCTGTGACTTGCACTTCATTTGTTATTTACAAATGAATGTGCAAAATGAATGTTATAGCCTTCGGTAAGTGCAAATACTGCACAGGTTGTAGCCAGAGATTAACTAAACTGTGTACACTTTAAGGCAAAGGCTGTAAGTATTTCACTCTGTAAGGATGCAAAAGCCAAACCTATCACCTGGAATTAGAGTTGCGATAAACATAAAAGTAAAAAGTGCTCAAATGCATTAATTTCCCTGGTTTGGGTGCTGTCTGACCTTGAAACTCCATCTGGACACCATTTAGATCTTTATTTATCTTGGTACGTTAAGAACTCAGGTGCCTACTCCTTTACCTGGACTTGCTTTGCCTGACAGAGGCTTAGTTGAGTGTTTTAAATGACTGTAACAGTATTCTTGGTATTAACTGTTTTATATGAGGGATTTGACTTCCTAGTTAGTGACCACAAAACGCTGAGTGTTTTGGATTGCAGGAGATGAGCTGTCTTTTTTGCCCTAGCACCCTGCTACCCCCAGCAGCTTGCTGGGGGAGCTAGCTTTTAAAGACTATGGGGACGATATGTGACAACTTGTTAGGTTGTGTCTTCTCAGTTGTCTGCATGGTGATAGCTAGAAGGCAGTCTGAACTGAGTAAAAAATGCCACAGCACTGGTCTTCCTCCTCTTAATGCTTTCTATGGGTCCTAAACTGCAAAAAAAAAAGAGAAAACTTTCTCTGCTCAGATCTGTAATGCTTTCTTTTCCTGTGGGTTCAAAGTACCTTCTTGTGAAAGCTAAAATGCATTCAGCAGCGGGGTCTCTAAAGACCTGACAAGCTGGTGACAAGGGGAGGTGTGGAGGCATTAGGAGCCCACATGTCAGAGGAACAATGGTTCTTAACAGTGCACTGACCTGGTGATACAGGAACATATATTTGTGTAGCATCCAAACTCTGGGCCACATGCTCAGAAGGGACTGATCAACCTGTAAAAGACCTGATGGGGCTTAAAACAGTTGCTTTAGCTGGAAATACCATAGGGCAGAAATTTCTCCATGGAGCTTTTCTGGAGTACTTTGCTGGGAACCATCCATAGTGTCAGTCTCTGCAGCAGCCTAGAAATACTCAGAGACCCCCTGTCATAGCCCTTACTGAATTCTCAGAGAAAGGGGATGCCAGGTATCACTGATAGATAGAAAACTTAATGGGCTAGGACAAATCTCAGTTTCTTTTCATCGCCACGTGAACTGCTGTGCTTAAGCGGAAGATTGACTGCTAGAGAAAAAGATTGATAGCTTTGTGCAGGTTTTCCGGATGAAGGAGACCACCAAAATCTATATGAAAACAACCTGATGTGGAAGCACTTAGCCTTGTGATCCAAACCTGTTCCTCCATGCCCCAGGCCAGGCTTGTGAGATACAGTGCAGATTGCCAGCAGTTAGTGCTTTTTGCCTGCTACAATGTACCAAAATGAGGGGAAACTTGCTAAATTGTGCAGTACAATTTCAGAGCGAGGAAATAAGAGGGACTGAGAAGCATTTCTTCTGGAGCATTAAAATACCATGTCTAGATTTTCAGTGCCAAGCTGGCTCCATCTGAACCTGGGCAGGAAATGCTTGTCAGAGAGAAGGATAAAATGGTTCAAAAGAAGATAGATAGTTAAATTCTTTTACAAGAGTACTGGGATATTCTGAATCCTATTAAGCACTGTGAAAGTGGTCAGAGCTTTTGTACAAGTAATATAAAAAAATGGAAAGGCAATGTCTTTAAGTTTCTAAAATGAAACTGTATTGTTTCAAATGAGCTTTTACTGGAGGATTTTTCAGTAATGGTAGTTTTACAAAGAATTTTCTTGTGGTTAAACTTCTTTTTCAGATGATGAATGGTTTTGATGAGTAGCTTTTTGACTTTTGATGATTTTTCTATCCTCGCAGTTGGTATTCAGTAGGTATTTCTTTGAATAAGGAATGCTGCCCAAGAATTGCAATTAGATTGACTCTGCTTCTGTTCTAAGGAACAGGACAAGAACCTTTCAGTTAGTGTCATGCTGGATTGATTTAATTTAAAGAGGGATGCTGCTTCTCTAAATTCACCTGGCTTTATCTTCTTCATGGTACTTTAATCCACAGAACTTTGCTTTTTCACCCAAATGAAGAGGATTGATCTGTGTACTTATCATGTAAATATTCTTTTACTGGGATTAGCTGCCACAAAGATACAAATGTATCAGAAAAGGGTGGGTCACTTTAGTGACATTTAGTTTAAATTTGCCTCATTATTGAGATTGCCACTTGGCCACCACAGATCTAAATTTTTGAGGAACCTGAAGTGCTCCCATATGATTTCTGTATATGAACTTCACTGGTGGTACCCTAAAAATAGTCCATTACTGTTTGCAGCACTTAGTTGTCATTAAAAAAAATGAGAAACTGGCATAAAAAAATAAATAAATCTTGCCTTTCAAAGGTCTGCTTTGCTGAGATGTTTCTTCAATAATGTTGTTTTCTTCTGCTTCTATTCCATCTGAAATTAATGTTAGCTGTAATAAACCTGGAGTTCAGCTGCATGTCAGTGATCAGCATGATCTGCTGCCTTTTTCATGCTTTGCTGTGATTACCTGAGAAGCAGCTGACTCTGTTCTCCCACCTCCCTCAGAAATTGTACTGTTGATTGGCCTCCTCTCTGTCTTGCTCTGCGTCTTCTTTTCTTTCTTGTAACTTACAAGATGCATTTAATTACAGTGCAAGATGTGATTGCACTGAACACTGGGAAAATTCTAAAACAAAGGCACCCTCTCATTACAGAGCTGTCATACCTTTGTAATTCTTCTAATTCCAGATGAATTATTCAAAGTGTGCCCAGTGTGTCGGGCAAACATGTGATCATGAGGCTTTTCTCAAGAAGCTGGTGGCAGGTTGCATATGAGGAATTAATGCTTTTCCTAGTGAAGCTTTATCTGGGGCAAATAGGCATGCCGTTGAAGCTGATATGATGATGTAATGAAAGATAAACTTCATACTGAAGAGGAGATGAGACTGGGATTTCTAGCCTCTTCTTTCTGCCCCTAAGCTTCCTGGTGTTTCATTTCCTGCTGCTGTGCACTCGTGGGCACTAGCTCAATAATGCTTTTAGAAATTACTCTGCACTATGCTTTTTGACAAAGTACAAAGAGTAAGTTTCAATGTTTGTCAAACAGTGCCCCTTGAATTTAAAAAGCTTTCTATACATCCTGCAAAATGACATCCTAAAGGGTTATTATTGTTATTTAATTAGATGCTTGCCTTGATGACTGAGTAGGGTTTTATGTGTATAGGTGTTTTCATTCTGCACTTTAATACCACTATGGGAATTCAACTCCTGTCATGCACCGCAGAGAGCTGTCGGTCAGATTTGTATTCTGCCTCTTCGATTGCATGACTGCGTTTCGCTGTAAAGTTATGCAGATCTGCCATACATGCTGGCCTGCAAGGGAGTCTGGGGAAAGAAGCTCCAAAATGGTGCTTCAAAACTACAGAAAGTTTAGATTTGAGAGGACTGTAAATTAGGGGGGATTATTCAACAAAGCTGAAATGTGAGATTTTGGTTTCACTGGGATCCAAATAGAAGTTAGCCAGAATTGTGCCTTTTGTGAACAAAAGCAAGGCTTGAAATCTTTGTCCCTGGAGGAAAACAAATCAGCAAATAGGAATTTCTGAAAAGGCAGAAGATCCGAGTTCTGTTCCAGTCTGATAAGCAGCATCTTCATTGGCCTCTTGCAAGAGGATTATTGAGATCTATGTGTTTCCATTCCCTTCTGCTGAAAAAAAGTACCTCTGTTGTAAATGCTGTCAAGCTGTTTGGCAACATCTGACAATGCAAAAATCTAGATTGAAGCTTCCACCACAAGTTTTATCTTTGCCTTTTCCCATTTTGAAGTACGATATCCACATTATGTATATTAGCTCTCACTTGTATGTTTGTAAATGTTCATTCAATTTTGCTCCCTCTTCTTCATTCCACATGTAATAGCAGTCTTGGCGAGGCTGTTTTGTAGAATGGAGTACAGCCCTCTGCAGGCTGCAGCTACTCCATGCTTGTTGAATGCACAAAGATTATGTCAGAAATATAGTTTCTGTATTTATACATGCCAAAGTCTCAGGTCCACACTGATAGGCATAGGGCTAGCAGCATCAGATGGTGTGTTTCCCCTGTGTAGTCGCTGCAGTGGCATGGTCCATACTGGAGAACATAAACCCCAAAGTGCTGTCTGTAGCAGGTGATTAATCAGTGTCTTTGACAGGTTTTAGGTCAGAGCTGGGGTTGCTGCTGCTATGCTGCGGAAGAGTCTGTTTCTGTTCATGTGTTCTTAGCTAAAATGCAACTGACAACTTTGTAGGCAGGGAGAGGTGTACAGCAGACAGATGGGAAGGATGGCGCCTGACTCTGGTGGAAATGAGTAGAAAAAAGCATCACCACCCTGCCACCTGAGTGTAGGCACAGGGTATTCAGAAAGTGTGCTTCATCAGCATTGTTAATAATTTTATCCCAGGAAATTAATATCATTTTAACCAGTTGAAACTTAAGATTTCCCTGGTCTTAAAATTTGCATTGTTTTTATAACAGGTAACACATTTTATGGATGATTAGATATTTGAGACATCGCAAGGAAAAAAAAAAGAGACAACTTTGGTTAACCTGCAGCCTATTGTGTACATTTTTTCTTTCATGAGGATTATTCGTATTTCATTTAAAGAGGAATTTAAAATACAGAAAAGATATTGTCCAAAATTTCAAGTATGAAAAATTGCAGTAGTTAATTGTTGTTTACTTACAGTTATTTTTTTCTGAAGTTTATAATTTTCTAGACCCAGAAATGTGTTTTTTGGATGCTGGAGTTGTACTTAAGTACGTTATTCAGCCTACTCTACTGCATGAATGGGTTAGCTGTAAGAAGAAATAGTATCCACGTCTGTGTTGGCATAAAATGTGTGCATATGCAACAGTGTAATGTCTTTAAGTGATTTCCTGGTATAACTCAACTGGGTTTTGGTGGAGTCATCATTTTGACTAATATATACAAGCAGGGCTTCAGCAAATAAAAATCTCATAAATGTGCAGTGATAGAAAATAGAAATATAACAACATTATAAAAATAGTTTGACCATCTACGTGCTGATGGCCCTTATTCTCTGTAACAACTCTTTTGACAATAACTCCTTTGCAGTTGCTCACAAAACTGTGAAGTCAAGCATTTCTGCCTAGTACCATACCTCCCAGTTTTACTTAACGACCAGTGTAGCACATGAGTTCAAAATACCCTGATGAACAACCAACAGGTTCAATTTTGCCTGTAGGTTTTTTAATGGATTTTTTTCATTTTCCTATGACTACAGTCATCAGATACTCCAAAAACCTTTTTAGCCTCTGTCATACTGACAGGCAGGATGCCACAGGGAAGGAGGCTGAAGTGTCAGCTGTCCATGCCCTGATGGACTGGAAAGCTGGGGTTGCTGCTAAAGGATAATACACTGCCCTCCTACAAACACTTCCCTGGTGATCCTGGGCTGCGCAGTGGTATGTGAATAGCATGCAGATTTGTCACCATCCTGGAATGTTGTTATCTCAACACAAAATGCAAATCTGCTATGTGGAAATGTAGAATCAGGGATGCGGATCTTCTGCAAGTAGTAAGATATGTATTACAAAGAACCGTTTCTTTTTCCAAGGAGCTTTTGCTTTCATTTAGTCCCCATAATTGACTGACTGTAAGCTCCTTAACTTTCTCATAATGCAGAGCTAGACTTTCTGCTGCTCATTTTGAGGCCCGAAGTGGAAGTCTTCTCATAGCTACTGCAATGCTACGAAATACATGCTTCTCGTAGTAAGAGGAAGAGAGGGAAGGATACGGGGTTTTGATATTTTGTTCTGAAATTCCCTTCTCCTTTCCCACAGAGCATCATCCCCCTTTTGATAGTGTAGTTATCCCATAGTTGTAGGTGCAAATCTGTGAAATGTCAGCAGCATTCTGAGTATGCTATACTCTAGCAAAATTTTATTCTTAGATCTTTAGGCTAAAACCAGTCTTAAGCTGCATGAAAGATCCATGGGCAGACAGTTTAGGCTATGAATCTCAGAAGAAGGGTATGCTAAAAAGGGAATCATGTGCCCTCTTGAGCTGCCAGATAACTAATTCTCTCTTAGCAAGACAGGTGTTTCTCTCATATATAAAAATTAAGAATTGGAGGCAGTTCAAAATTAATGTCACTGCTAATGGGAGGACTGAAATGAGAGATTTGGAAGGAAAGATTAAAGAAAGCTGTATCCAGCTCAGCTAAGTAACAGAAAGGTTCATCAGGAATTGTAAAGTGTCAGCCCCAAAGTGGGAGTGTTTAGAAGTGAAAAGGGAAAAATAACTAGAAATGACAGAAGAAAGTTATTTTTTATAAAAAGTAGTACAAATAAATACACTGAACAGCTATGAAAACTGTCAGGCTGAGGAGCAGTTCCATGAAAAGAGTGATTGCAAGCACAACGGTTGCAACTTAGGTTTGCTCCATGGATTTGAATTCCCTAGGCTTGTAAATGGATAGGGCAGAAATGCTTAAAAGGATGTATTTTACTGCATGGAGCAATCACGTGACAAATGTAGATGGCTGGGATGATCCCTTCTGGCTCTTCAATCTCTTTCCTGCCCCACAGGCTTTAACAGAAGCTCACTGTGATCTTATCTATGAAACACAGTATCTTTGTGGGAACCTGAACTGTGATGTTATCAGGTCTGCTCTAAGGCTCTTATATATACGACTTCATCACAGATATTATTGGCAGTAAATGCTTTTACTGCTTTTATATATTTTCACTGTGAATTGTTACACAGCCAGGCAGCCAAATTAAGAGAATTTCTCGTGACCAGCTGAGGAGCTGATAAGTCTCTTTACTTAGGTGAATGCAGTGCCCTAGGATACTAAAAGGGTGGGTTAGGACAAAAGCAGGTGTCAAAACATAACCCTCCACTCTTGCCATCACCTCAAAGGTTATCTCCCTGCATGTGAAATTACTTGTCTTTTGAACCCCACTTTTCCTTAATTCCTTTGTTTGCAAAGTCCATCTGATCCTCCTCAGGATTCATTTCCCCCCTTCTCATCTTTTTCTGAGCTTTTGTCTCTTATTTCCCTCCCTTGCTGTCTGCACATCATGATTCTTTTTCAGGCTGAGTCATTATCCTTTTCAATGCTCCTAGGAAGGGGTTTTTTTCTTAGTTGTGTTATCTATTTCTTTAGCCAAGTGGTGCCTGTAGGAAGATCAGAATAACCTAAGCTAGGAAGAGCTCTGTGAGTTTCAGTGCCTGTAAGACAAGCAGACAAGCTGTATTGTTTCTTAACAGCAAGTTCACGTCCATCCCTTATTCCCTGGCTTTTTAGACAGACCTAAACCTTCACTGGGAGGCCAAAAATAAAGAAAACTATTGACCATTTTCAGACCCAGAAGATTAAACTGACCCAATCCTGCACTGGTGTGTGTGTATTTTGAAAAGAATCTTCTTTATCTTGCCGGTCCTGTGGAGTCCACAGATAATATTGCTCCCTTTTTGCTCCAAAATCTGCACAAATCCTCCCTGTATCATGCCTATGAATGGAAATAGGAAATACTCCATTCCCAGGCCTGCAGTGAAAAGGAATGTGTCCCAAATGCAATTTGTTCCTTGTGCACTACATCTTGTGAGCAAGCAGCCGGTGTGCCTTGCTTCAGTAACTTTTATATGTAAACAGTCTTTAAAAACATAATCTACACTGTCGAAGCCTAACCTAAATGATGTACTGACATTGCTTATTTTGATATGCTGAGTTGGTTTTGAATTCTCTCTGGATTGCCTGGCCCCAGATGGCCTTTTTGCATTTTGTTTACTTTTCACTTAACTGTCACATATTTATTCCCTTTAGATGTACAAAGTCAATGGGTTCAGCCTAGTTTTACAGCTTAGCTGGCTAATATGGCATTAGGAAAGCACTGAGTGAAGCCAAGCAGAGGGTCAGGAAAAAAGCAGTGTGGTTCTTCAGGTCTGACATAGACACCAACAGAACAGAAAACTGTCGAAGATCTGGTAGAGCAGGTAGAGATTGTTATTTTTTTCAGAAAAAACATGATTTGACTGGAAAGTAAATACCCACTGAAATAAGAAGGATTTGTTTAGACTGATTTTTAAAAAGCTTGCTTCTGAATAAATGCTGAAATTATATTATGCTGAAATACATCCCACATATTTAAATGAAAAGAAAAATCTGGATTTGTTTCGAATGTGAATGGGTAGCACAATGTTACTTTAAAAGCTTTTCAGTATAATGAGTTGGTTTGTGTGTATATCTCAGTGAAAGTTACAATGACTTACATGAACTTGCTGTACAAAAAGTCCTTGAAAATATATGAAAACCCTTCATGATGAGAAAAATAATTGCAAAACATCTAGCTGGCGTGATCTTGGCCACAATCATACACAGAGCCCAAAAACAAATTCATGACACCTATGGCAACCTGAAGCATGACTGAAATGTGGACCATCTTCAGTGGTGGTCTTACATCTGGATAGCCATGCTTACTGTCCCACTGTTCTCCCAATGTCAATATCCACCTTCCTCTAAATGGCTGGGTTTACAGCTGAAAGAAAAAAGCTTTGTGGGAGATTTGGGGTGGAATTTAGCATTGATGGAAGGAGCCTGATGTTTCCTTTGTTTCTTGAAGAGAGACAGCACAGCTCTCCTGCACAGCGCTGTTTCACTGACACCACGTTGGTTTCAGATCATGTTTCTTCCACTCCTGCAGAGGTGCTTGGCCAAAGCACTGCATAGCAGCAGTCACAGCACGCTTTTTGTGTTGAAGGCTGTTGGGCACCCAAACTTCACTTCTTTTAAAGAAGAGAGAGTGCAGAAACTGCCACATTTTTAGGTATACCAACCTCCTTTTGGACTGGACTGTCCATAGTCTGAGCTCTTCCTCTGTTGACCACAGGTGAAACACGGGAACTATGCCTTTGTATGGGATGCAGCGGTACTGGAGTATGTGGCCATCAATGACGCAGACTGCTCTTTTTACACGGTCGGGAACACTGTGGCAGACAGAGGATATGGGATCGCACTGCAGCACGGCAGCCCCTACCGAGATGTCTTCTCACAAAGGTAAGGGTTTGGAGAAGGAGGAGCTGGTCCTAAGGGAAGGTCTCTCTCAGCTCTGGAACCTTCTTTTAATTTAATTTTCCATGAAGGGAAACATCTTGTGCTTGCAATCCAGTCCATTTCTTACACAGGCATTCATTTCCTCGGAGACACAGGATTACTCACTTTCCTAGAAACATCGTTAAAAATACTTTGCGCTGCTCTAATTTGAATTGTTCTTGTTTCATTTGGAAAACATTAATGAGATAGGCTAAACTTCATTAGCAGGAAAATGAGGAAAGAGTTGAATCGTTTGTTATAAAGGGACAGCATAGTTCAACCCTTCTTGTTACAGAAGCTGTTTCTTAAAGAAAAAAGTAAATTGGGACACTGATGGGAAACCTGAAGGGGATGTACAAGAAAATTCGATGTTTCAGTGAAAAGACCCCTACTAGTACCCAAAAGCTTAGATGCTTATCCCACTACTAATCTATCTCTTGGGCTACAACAGTGAGGTCTCTAGAGATGTTTCTGGTACTGTGTTTCTATGAGGGTCAGAATTAGTAAGTTAATGTATGTATTGTGCCTTTGCAGTGTTTGTGTTTCACTCTGGTATTGATTCCTAAATCAGGATGTGTGTGAAATGTGAAAAACAACCAAACATTTAAAAAGTATTGTATCTGCAGTCTGATTTTTAGAAGATGTGGGCTAATCTCATGATCCTTTTTCATTCTGAACCTATTCCTCAGCTCAGTTTCTAATGATTTGTGTTAGAGGCATGTAACAAAATTTTACAGTTACTGTGATGGAATTTCTTCTCTGTGGTTGCCATAATGAATGTGAACCCTTGCGTCTTAAGAATATGCTTCATTAAGGCTATTGCATTTGCCTTCCATCCATAGGATGAGGTAGGGGGAAAGTAGTCAATAAGTGACAGTATGCAGACTCAAAGGAATCACTGTCTGCTCACACATACTGCATGAAGAGAGAAGGCTTGAATTCTTTGAATCTGTTCTATGTTGGGAGTGATTTCGTTGAATTTTGTGCTGACATAGCAGTAACATAATACAAACTCTCGCAGGATCAATGAAAATTTAATTTCAGTGAACCTTATATATACTTTATATATTGCAATTAGCTTTATAGTCAGTTATGTACTAAATACTTTGATATGCCAGCTATGATCAGGCTGGCTCAGCTAAAAATCTCTGTCTCTGTAATGTTCAGGGTCTCCATGCAAAACAAAGGAGTAAAATTTCTTCCTGTAATCTTCCTAAGAAATGCTTCCAGAGATCTCCAGTGCTAGTGAAGATGTTAAGTCAGACCCTTCAGAGCATTACCCCTGTAAGCTTGAGGACAAAAATCTGAACACATAGGGGAGTTTCACAGGCTGTGACTTTATTACCAAATGCAGCGAGCCTGCCAAGTGGCAGAGCATGGCTCATGTCCACACAGATGAGCATTCTTCATCTCTGCCACCACCGCTCTCCAAGTGAAGGTGAATGCATCCAAACCACCCCTTAAGGACTGTTTCTGGCATCATTTATATACTTGTTATAGTTCTTGGTACATGGGGGAAATGGTCATGGCTGGTAAGCAATTAGCTTTGTCACAGAATTAGGTACCTGGAGAGGCTAGGTTACATCTTCTGATGCACTATTTTCAGCAGCTTCTGGGTCATTGGTCTGTGCAGGCCTGACATTTCCAAGTACAATTTTGTTTTGTAAGAAAATTTCAGCATTTCAGTATATTACTATATCTTGAAGCTGTAGGAAAGCAGGAAGAAGCATAAAAATGTGCACATGTATAGCTCTCTTTATCTAAGGATCTTCAAGCAATATTTAAATATTAGCATCTCTCAGTGGAAAGTAAATGTCATTTCCATTTAATGCTTAGGGAATCCATAGCATAAGGAGACTTAAATGAATTCCCAAGGCTAGGTGTTTTCCCTGGTGAAATTGGGGATCATAGTCACTTAGATTTCCTCATTTTCCATTTCCTGCTATAGTTATCAGAGTTCAGGTGGATAAAGAAAGAGGTTATTTGTGAGATAGTGGGCCACAGCAGGGTCTGTAGGCAAAACTTAGCACTGATGAGAAAGTAACTCATAACATTATCAAGAGTAATGGTTGAACAAAGAAACTGAAATTTGCTTGGAGTGATGCTACTTATGGGAGACTTTAGAGAGCCTGAGATATATATTCTGAAAATGTGTGTGCTGGCCATTAAATCTTTATTTCTATATTATGAAAGCATATTATATCGCACTTCTAATTACGTCCATAAATATTTACAGTCTGAAGCTGTGAAATGCCATATAAGAAATGAACACATGAAAGAGCATGCTTACAAGGTAGCTTACAAGATTTTGTTTGAAAAACCCTTCAGTACCATTCCTTATGATTACTTCCATGTGGTTTTCACAAATCATCCTTACTTTTCTTCCTAATGAAAAAGCTGAGCAACCTTCAGCTGCTGCAGCCTGCATGCTAAATAGAGAGGGAAATAGATTTCACTGTATAGGATTCGCAAATGTTCACATGAATATTTCACATTCTTTAATGCAGCAGGGAGTTGGTTTGAAATATATTGGCATTTCTTGATCTTTCCCAAAATAAATATATTTATGTGAAAATACAGGGCTTCTCTTTTATGAAATTTCATATAAACCCATAAGCTGTACAGTATTAAATCCCTAGGGGGCCGCTTAAAAGGTCTGGCAAGCTTACTGGAGATTTTGGTCTCAGTGCAGGAAGTATAGGCATGAGCTTAGGGCTTTTCATTACCTTTTCCGAACATTCAGGCAATACCCAGAGAATCAGGAAAAGCGATAAAGAGGTGTAAACACAAACCACGTCTCTGCAATGCCATGGGCTGTGAGTTGTAGTTAGGATAACACCGTGGTGAAGTTGTTTAGGCATTTGGGGTTTCCAGAAACACTTTTAGGTTTGGGATGTCTGCTATGTTTTCTCCAGGGGATTAACACATGCAAAATGCTGTTGCCTTTGGGGACTGCAATGATATTCAACACCTCTGTTAAGTATTTGAGTCTCTATGGGAGTTTACCCATCGTCAGTCTACTTAAGAAAGGTATTAAACCTGTGATCAGTTTGAAATGCTGGGGTGCCATCAAAACACATCCAGGACCTTGCAAAAATTAAATTGTCTGATGAAATTTCCTCTCGTAACTCGTGGTGATTGCGTGCCCCTTTATACCACAGGCAGTCTGAGTTGTGCTAAAAAGAAGCCTGGAACAACCGAGAATGTGGTGAGAACCAAAGCCATGGTGATGGTCCTGTGGCCATGTACCTGTGTTTGGGATGTGGGACCACTGCTGATGACCTCCTGGTTGTCTGGTACCCACTGCACTGAAGAAGAACCCAAGATGTGGTGCCCTAAGCATGCTGAAGAGCCGGTGCTGACAGCCACCCTGCTCTCAGCCTCAAAGTGCTGCTACTGGCTAGTGCCCATGTATTTGCATGGGATGCAGTCCTAACAGTATGGAGTGATCCTCCAGTTACCAAGGAACCATAAAGTGAAAATGCTTATATTAGGCTACAGCTACATTAACACAAAAAGGTTCAATATACACCTGGTTTTAAATTTATACACTTAAGCAAGTATGGTTCAAGAATGTGCTGACATTGAAGTACATTTGCTTGCATTGGTTCATATTGTGCTTATAATTTCACAAGTGTAAGGTGATGCCCTTTAGAGAGAAGAGTGAGTGCTCCCACATATTTGAAGTGATGCGGTTTAAAATCAGAATTATTCTTTCAAATGCAAGTTTGGGTATAGTGAAATATTAGTGGAGCATGTGGCAAAATGCACATCACTTAGAAACTCCTATACATCTGCTGGGCTTTAAAAAAATTAATTCTAGCCATATTACAGAAGATTAAACCCTGTACACGATTATTCTTTCCAAGGAAAATCAAGGAAATTAGACTCAAGGAAATCTAACATTTTGGGGATGAACAAGATGTTTTTGATGAAAAAAGTTATAACTTTCAAAGTGCAATGTCAGTATGCCTTCAAAAAACATTTTGTACAGGTACAGTTTAGTGAAGAAGGGTAACAAACTGAAACACTGTAAAGAAACTGGTCTTTCGGACCTTTCTTCTTCACATGCAGAAAATCTCTTCTAGGCCAAAACAAAGACATGAGCAGCAGTGAGTGGTCTGAATGCAGAATGAGATTGGCTTCTTGCTGTATTGGCATGGCAGAGTGACCAGCTGGGGTCTCACTGTCCAGTCTGTGACGAGTCTCTGACTAATGCCCTCTCTGAAAACAGGTGCTTCAAGTCCATCCTGAAAATAGACATGTGGCTGTAGCACAACAATATAGAAAATAATGTGGGTAACATCTGAATGATGGACCTATCATAGCATCCTGATGACTTCATTCACATGTTGCAGATCTTAAGAAACATGTCTGGCCATGCTGTTACGCAGCCAGTTGATATGCCCAGGTAGATTGCTGTCCCCTTTTGTTTGCCACTGAGACTTAACCTTCTGAGCACCAGCAGCATCCAGGCAGAGTGTCGGTTTTCTCTCAGTATATATTTTTCTTTCAAGGTAATGACAGGGGCTATAGTAATAGGAACTGCCAAATTTACTAGGAGAGTTTGAGGAGGATGTGTCATTTAGTTCATGAGGAGCTGCATGCTGACACTAAATTTGACACCTGTTACAAAGTCTTTTCAGCCCTAAACTTTAAAAATTCCATTGCACCCCTGGGAGGTATAAATATAATTGCAACCTCTTTTCAGAGTGTTTCATAGGATGTCTGTGCTTCCTACAGAGCAGCAGCAATGGCTCAGGCACTGCACTGGTGGCTGGCTTTGGTGGAGGTCAAGGAGGGGGCAGCAGCAAAGCGTTTGGATCCTGCTCACATCCCTGCTGCTACTGCTGGTTCTCCCTTCTTCTGCACTACAGTCCTGGCCACACAGCACATTAGAGGCAGAGGGAGAGGAAACACTAAGTTCATACTTACCAGAGGCCGGCAGTCAGCTCTTCACTTAAGTAACTAGAAGCTGTCAACACCAAGTACTGCTGAAAAATCAAGTCGTAGTTGTTTTGCCTTACTTATCTCCCAAGAGCATTCCTGTGTGTTCTGCCCCAAAGACTTTACTTTGAAATAAAAGGAAACAGTGACAATATTAAAAAAAAGGCAGGAAAGCCCTCAGAGCCCACAGAGTGGACTCTTGCTTACTGTTCATCAACTGTGTTGCCCCAAACGGCACTCACCCCAGCCAAGCATGGGCTTAGGAACGCTTAAGTTGTCTGTGTGCCAAAAGAAGCAGCAGCAGTTGCATACCTCCTGGTGGTCATCTGTGGGAGGTGGGGAATGTGGCAGAGTAATGTACAGCTACCATATAGCTTCTACAGAAGCTATTGCATTTGGCATAAATCACAAAAAGTAGCAAAAAGTAGCAAAAAGTTTGTGTTACTGCTTGAGAAGACAGTCACATCTTTCTGTCCTGGGGTTTGGGGGGAAGAGTTAGATACTTACAGTGATTTCCTCATGGCCACCCTGAAGACAGCTCACTAGCATCAAGTCTTGCACTTTCAGATGTCCAAAGCTTTGGAGGCAAAGAAGAGAGCCATTGCGTAGCATCTCAGACTGTTCTTTAGCAAATCAGAAGCTATATGCTTTAAATAAATGGTATGGATTTTCTCTTGTCCTTTTTTTATATCATCAGCAAAACCCTGAGTTTTAGAAAGTTCCTGCCCTCAGTCATAAATATATGTTCTTCCTGTCTCCTTGCTATTAATTCTCTCTCCTTAGATTTTCATTCTGTGTCTTGGAGGTCAATGACATCCAAAGACTCCAGTCCAAGGAAAATTACTTCCTTCCCAGCTACTTTGATTTCTTTTTCTGAGTCCTTGGGACTGTGTATCCCTTTCTTTGAGATCTTCACCCCACCTGAATTTTGGGTTTTTTTTCGTTTCTTTGGTTTGGTTTTGTGGTTTTTTTTTTTTTTCCTTAATGAAAACCCAAGAGGGTGTCCCTTACTTGCTGATTTATCTTTTACCAGCTATGGGCAAAGTCAGTGTTTTGGGTAACATCCTAACCCTGCACAGGACTGACAATAATAACCTAGTTGGATTTTTCGTTGTTAAGTACAGTGATCATCTGCAGAATGGTGAATGCATTATTAAGAGCTCAGCTTTGCTTTGCTTTGGTTATTTGCTTTGAATTTAAATACTGTTCTGAGCTGTATATATAACATTCTGAAGAACACAGCACGTAAACTAGTAAAATCCCCACCCAATGAACCTTTTTCTTATTATTCCAGAAAATGAGAAAACTCTGCATATTGGGAGAATGATTGGACGTGAATCAAACTCCTGAATTTAAATAGCAAACTTTAATTCTTATAACCTACCTTTAGATCATGTCACAAGTTCATGTTCATATAACTCAAATTACATTAGTGAGAGGAAAAAAAATCAAAATTAATTCCAGATTTCTGAGCAATCTGTCGTAAGAATCCAGCCCTAGCTGATTCAGATATAGGCACTGTTAATAAAAGCCTTAAATTCAGAGTAGCACGTAATAAAAAGATAGTTTCTCAGATAATCAGGATACTAAATAAAAAACCCTGTAGTAACACACCAATGTAATATTTCTTGACCACCCAAAATAACACAGTTTATCCTTTTCTTTCTGTCTATATTAGACTCACAGGGGTGAAACTGGGAATTGCACAGGCTGTAGGTCTCAAAGCACATCCACCTTCTCTTTTCCCGACTGAAGACCTCAAAGATAATCTGCAGTTGGCCTTCATGCCAGGAAACTCACCTTGTGGAAATGCTTCTCAGCCAGCCAGCTGCCTGCCCTCCACCTGCAGGTGGAGCTAGGGGTAGTTGCATTCTGCAGAGCTCATTCCCAGGCCACCGAATGCAGGCTGAAGACCTGTAACCTCCAATGGACTATAAGAAAACATGTAGCTTCATTCTGATTTTTGAAAATGGTATCCATTACTTCATATAAAGCCCTAGCAGAAAGTTTTTGTCCCAACACTATTCTCTCTTCTTCTTTCTACCAAGCCCACAACTGTCTGATCCAAGCTTACAGTGTTCTGTAATCCTGCATGAGCACAGTGCTAATAGCTTTCACTAAGGATGTTGTCCTTTTGCATCCAACTCCCACTAATGGCCTAATGCAGAGCTGCAGGTTTTGGAGATTCCTGCACTGTCATCAGAAGTGTTTCTGCACCTTATTTTCCATTCACATATCACTTGCTAGCGGGGGCTGCTGGCTGTAGGACCGCAGGGAAGCTGTGGCTCCCACCCATTGTGTTGCAAGGGCAGGAGAAATGGGTTTGTTGATTGCCAGTGGTGTGCATCTGGTGCTTGCAGGTCTCACAGTAAATTCATGATTAGAAATTGAGAGAGATGGAGATGCTACAGAAACACAGACTTTAGCAACTTTTTAATCTGCTGCAATATTAACTGATGAGGTGGGTTAAAAGTTTCTGCAGCAGGTCCGAAGTTTGCAACATCCATGTAATGGAAAATTAATTAATGAAAACATATAAAAGCAGCAAGCAGAGTAGTGGGCTTTTTAAATATACCATAATATTAATTGATGGGTAAGCTGAAGGATCCTGAAATAGCAGCACTGGGATGAAGCATGAGAAAGAAAATCATAAGGAAAAGGCATTTGACCTTCTTGCATTCATATAGCATAGAGCTTCATGATGGGACGGCACCTCTGCATCTGAACGATACTGCGGTGATGGAGTTGTTGCACAATGGAAAAGAGGTGCCATGAAAAAGAGCTTCATGCCTTCTCTTTTTCCTAATAAATGGAATGATTAGGAATGAAATCACTTTCAGAAGGGTCACTGCATTCAATGTTTCAGAAAGGCAAGCCGGGTGAGTTGTTTATGCATCTTAATTGCCCACGAACCACCCTCATGAAAACAGTCTAACTAACTGTAATGTGTTAAATTTCCAGTAGGTATCACTTTGCAAGCTATTTCTTACTACTTTCTATCCACTTCACAGCTTTAGGCACCTCAGACTTGGTATGTAAAATGACCAGATATTACCCTGCAACATGTGTGCAGTACAGCCATTGGAAGCAGTGTTGCTCATCCAACTATATGGAAGCAGCATTTATTTTAAGCTGAGTTGTTCATCTGTTTTAAAGTTTTATAGAGTGAGTAAGTGCATGGCTGCAGAATTTGAAACTGCTTGGTTATAAATCTAGTGACAGTAAAGCTGGAAGTATCAGTGAGTGGCTTCCCTCCAAGCACTTACCTTTTTATGAATTCCTAAAGAAGAGATTAGGTTTACAGTCAATGCATATGTTCCTGTAGTACACTTTTTGCTTTCTGGCTACCTTCTCTTACATTTATGTGCATCAGTCTTGAGAGGAACAGGTTTAACTTCTCACTCCAACTGAGTTGGGCAGGAGCATTGCCTTTTAAGTGGGGTGGAAAATGAGTGCAAAGCTTTCCCTGGACATAGGAAAGATCTGGGCATGCAGCTGTCTTGACGACTGAACATAATAACCGCAAATAAAGGTTAAGCTCGCCTACCCCATACCAGCACTACCTGCCAAAGATTCCTGACTCTTGACCTAAGTTGGTCAAAACACTGATCAACCTTTTTCGGTTAAAATGAGCAAGAGTAGCGAAACAGGAGAGAGTAATAGATCTTCTCTAACTCATTTTGTTGGCTTAAAAGGTAATTAACCTTTAGCTGGACCATAAAGATAGTCTTCTGCTGGTCCTGTTCTCCAGATAAAAATGAAAGGCTTTTGTCTAAAAATAAAGTTTTTTTTCAGAGCTGAAATATGAATAGTGAACTTGATGGTATGACAACTGGAGGGATTTATCTATTCCTGAGCTAAGAATTTTGCTTCCATCCGTGGAACTGTGCAACAGGGGTTACCTGCGCCTGCCATAAAACACCTGTTATTTGTCAACTGTCCTTGAATCATCAGTAGGTGAAGAGGTGCTAGCCTTTACTTTGTTACTTCAGTCAAGTTCAGAGATAGGGAAAGGAAAAAAGAGTGTGTGGAAAGTCCCCAGAATGTAGAGCCAAGAATGGTAGCAGGGTAGTAGCTGTGTTTGAACCAGAGGTGTCTTCCCTTTCTGAAATAGGATGCAAGGAAGAGGAAAGCTGGCTGCAGGAACAGAGGGAATAAGATGAGAGGCACTGAGGAGAGGGAAGAGCTGCATGCTTGTGAATGATTATGGAGGGGTGGATAAGTGCTACGTTAAGTTCTTGTGTTAAGTTCCTTATCGCTCAGCTCCATGCAGGCGGGAGATTATCAAAGTGAGAAGTCTAAGGAAACTACCCAGAGAAGCTTTCTGCTAAGTCTCAGAGCAAACCGTTCGGGTAGGCTGCATCCCAGAGCAGTCAGGTGGAGATCAGGAGAAGTCAGACAGTGTCCCCAGCAGGGTCACCAGGATGTCTAAACACAGATTGAATTAGTGAAGATGGAAGATGAAGACAGTGTGGGGAAGCCTTTACTCTCTGAATGTGTGGGACCTCAGTATCCTTGAGATAAAAATGCTCTGGAGATGAGATATCACGAGGTCTTAAGGACCTCTGTCCAAATCCCAAAGAAGACTTGGTGGTGACAAGGAAACCAAGGCAGTAAGCTGCAGAGAGGCTCAAGATTTTTATCTGGCATGGTGTAAAATCTAAGTGGCTTTGGAAAGCTTCTGTGCTATGTGCTTCAGTTTCCATGCAGCCCAAGTGGGCTGCACCAGAGCCTGCAAAGGTCTGAGTCATCGGAAGCAGGCACGTAGGCACCTGGAGCACACATCCAGATGTCAACTGCTACAGGCATTGCAGAGCCTCTGCCCAACCCAGGCAGAGAAATAGTTCACAGACTTTGTCTGTAGCATTGGCCTGGTTCAGAACAGGCTCCCAGACAAGCACACCTTGGTTCTCTATTTTTGCGGGTCAAAACAGATAGAAGCATTTGCTAACATGAACCGGTTGGATATGTTGGATACTTTTGTTTGCACAATATGGTTTAGTGCCAATCATGTTAGGTTAGCCCAGAATAAAGCAGGGCCCTGATCCCAGCCATCATAGCTTTGATGACTTTTCTAAACACCAAATGCCTTTCCAGACCCAGGGTTTATACTTAAACATGACCTCATTCTGCTTTACAGCTGAGTGCAGGCAGAAAGAAAGGATGATATGGCTGAGGTGAAACTGTGCTTGCCACTTTTTCAAAGTGCCTTTGGTAATTTCCCACTGCAACCACCTGCACGTAGAGCTTTCAGTGCAGAGCTCTGACACTGTATTTGGTTCATACTTGGACTGCTCAGCTCAAACTTCCATTTGTATGCATTTATTCTGCTTCACACATTATGTTATCATCAGTCACTTGCAATATTTCAAAGTCACAGCAGTTTTTTTCTGACATACATTTGGCAGAATGAACTGCCTTGATTGCTATTATTACAGACTGCAGTTCCTGACTAAGGGAAAAGTCTTATATAGAACCAGAATATTGAAACTGCTCAATAAAACAATAGATAATGCAGAATAAAATTAGAGCAAATGAACAGAAATAGATGCTTTAAATGACCAACCAACTAAATTTAAAAAAAAAAAAAAAAAAAAAGGAGGAGGGAAGGTAGGATTTATAATCCTATACAACAGAATTAATCAGGAAAAATCTAATTTTTTAAGTTCATGTGCAAGGTGTTGAAAATGGCTCTTTTCTGCTGCCTGGTGGTAGGTCAGTAAAGTATGTCATGCTTGGACTTTCTGTTAATCAAATACTTTATCATAGTTCTCTAATGATCCCTCTGAATAGAAAGATTTTAATAATCAGTCCATTATAGTCACAGCACAATATAACGAGGGGCTTTGGCCTAGCCCGAGAGGGTGCTTACACTCCTGATTAAGTCCTGGTGGTAGTAATTTGTCATGGCACATGAGCACATCTCTCTCTCACATGTGCTTAGTAGCGTGCAGGGACTTTGCTAGTTCACTCTAAAAGCCCTTACAGTTTAGGACTGAACCCGGGGAAAACACACTTGTTTGGAAATTTAATGGTCCTTTTATGCTCACTTTAACTTAAAAAACCTTTTCCTTATATTTGCTACTGTTGTCTCCAGCTGAAAGAAGAGTATAACAATAGGCAGATTTCCATAGCAGTGAACAAAATCTGCCACTTAACTACCTGGCTTTGTAGATAACTACATACTACAGTTACTCCCACCAATCCAGAAAGGATACTAATAAGCATGAAAGGGCAAAATAACTTTACTGGGTGCAGTTTCACGGGTGTGATGCCTAAACATGACCAAAGAGATTATCATTAACTCCAAAGACATCAGATTCCTATAGAAAGCCCGTATGACAGATAAGCTCTTGTTTTGGGTTGCTTTGGTTTTTTTAATGAAATATTTGAATTTTTTAATTTAAAAACCAAACTCCATTACTCTGTTACAGTAATATTTGGAGAGAAAAGTAGCAGAGTAGTAAGCACAGATTTGAGAGCAGGGGCTTGAAGTTCCTGTCCCAGGACTGATTTTTTTGGCTTTGGTTGGAGTATTCCTGGAGCAACATGTGAGAGGAAGCATGCAGAACTGAGCCTTGAGTTAATTAAGAAGTGTGCACTCTATTTTTAATGTTGTTTGGTTGTATTAATTTCCTTGGGTTTGGAGGGACTTTAATTAATTAGCAACGGATCTTCAGATCATGGAATTACGCCAGATTTATGCTGGTTTAGCTGATGGGAGAATTTAATCCTATAAATATGTCTTTGGCATAATTTAGATGTAAGACTCGAGATTAACATAAATTCCCTGTTTCGTGGATATGTTCATTTCTTCTTTTGCCTGTGAAGTACTATGCAAAGCTACAGAAATGTGCCAGTTCTGACAGTCACACTTGTGCAGAGATCAGGGCTTTCAAAAAGCCACCAAAGTTCACCTGCAGCATCAAATTCACCTGCATTCTTCTGCTATTTTATATAAATCTGGAGAAAATTGTTAATTCCATATGAAAAAAGCAACTGAAGATGAAGCATGGTTAATACCCAGAGGAAGTGAAGGTTTGTTGATCATCTTCATGTCCTTCCTAAATCAGAAACATCTGAAATGCTTATTTTTCTTTTTTTGGAGTAGCAATCTTGCCCCAGGTCAAATATATAAGGCCTCTTGGAAATAAGGGGGTTTAGAAAGACCCTCTGACAGGCGTTTAACCCAAGAACAAATACATCCGTGCTTGTATATATAAGTCACTGTGCTGGCAGCAGCATTTATATTTTGTTTTCCCCCAAAAAATAAGATGTTTGTTTGTGTGGCTGGGCCGGTAGCAGAGCGCAGAGGAATAATGCATAGCAGTACCCTCTCCTCCTGATTTACAAGTGAAGGGGCTGTCACTCCAACCTGCAGCGGGAAACTGAGCTTGGGGAGATAAATAACACATCCAAGGTAACTCTACAAATCACTTGGCCAGCTGGCAAAGCCGTCACTTCTCCCACCACACTTTTTCTCCCCATTTTCCCAGCTTTTCCTTCTTTATTCCTAACGCAGGCCACATGGCTAAAATGGTTACTTGCTCTGAGGCCTTTATTGTAGAAGAAATCAGGGTGGTTTTGGTGTGTGGGGTTTTTAAGGCCTGAGGTTAGGAGAAACAGCCTCACTGCTTCCACTGAGAGCTGCAATAGCCGAGATTAAGAGAGACTGCAGGCTGCAGAGCCGGCACAGCCGCGCGCTGTGCACAGGCACAGCATCCTTCCTCTCCCTCCTGCCAGCTTTATTTCAAATTACCTGGTGCCTTGGCACCACCAGCTGTGTCCATTTTTCTGCCCAAAGCGCTTTCCTACTGCTGCTTCAATTAACACCAACCCTTTTAGCTGCTCCAGTGTTGTGTAGAAACCTGTTCTCCCTTGCAATGCCAGACAGGGATAGTGGTCTGCAGCGGGGCCCGTGGAGTGCAGGGGAGCATTTCCCATCGTGTCTGGGCAAGGTCTGGGTCCAGGAGGACTAGAGAGGGCTGACCCTTTGAGGTGGTGGTCTCAAAACCAACTCAATAACACAGCTATTGTTTGGGATCAGTGCTGTTGCTCATTGCGAAGGAGAGAAGACTTTGTATGTCCTTTTTTTCCCAGTTTCTAGGACGTGAGAGTGGTTTGTTTGTTCATTGGGCTGAACCGTCATCTTTTTGCTTGTGTTTGAAATAAAGCCTGGGTAAGTAACTGTCACCAGGAGACTTCTGTCCCTGGCTGGCAGGACTGGTAGCAGACCATGCTGTGCCTATTGCAATTCAAGATGATTCCCACAGTGCTGCATTTCAGGTTCAATTCTGAAGATCTGCTTGCTCACAGAGAAGCTTTCTCATCCCCCACAGGCACTTGCATACACACTAGTATCTTTTTCCAAATTGATGAAAAAGTAGAGCTGCCAGCCCTTCATCTTGTCTAGGCAATGATAAGCTCCTTGCTAAAATGTTTAAATGTTACAGCCCTTTAGATCACTAATATACATCCAACTGATCCTGTGCAGCTGGAATCGCCGGGATGAAACTTAATAGTAATGATGCAGGTTATCTCTGTGTAAATAGCACAGTATCTTTATTCAGCAGG
>NW_009940595.1:249092-269537 GCF_000696875.1 Nestor notabilis
CAGGTCTGCACTGATATATTGATCTGGACAAACAGGATAGTTTATTACTAACCGGAGGCACCTTCTTAAGGTTCAGTTTGTGATGCTTGCAGGTAAAACTGCTGATTTACTGTTCGTGGCTATGGCAACATACCTAGTGTGCTGCCTACAAACCAAAGTCTTTTTCTCCGTAGGCCTGATGCTGGACTTCATGAGCCTCTCGCTGTACCACAAACAGCAATGTAAATATTGAATCTGAGCAAGAAAGTCCCTTATTTCTGTTTGCTGTTCTTTCCAGCAGTCTGCTTCGCTTTCATTTGGGGCGTTAGTGGTGCTTGCCTTGAGTCATAGTGCCTTAACAGCAGGGTTGCAGCAAGCTTTCTTGGCAACATTTGCTTTTCTAGAGAATTGTTTCCTGGCTGGGGGCTTATTACCCACTCTGAACTTGAGCTTTCTTTCAGAGAAATTTCAGGTAAGTTTTTGGACTTGGTTTGAATGAAACTGAGTTGAATGAATTTGTGGTTGAAGGAGAATATATTCAAGGATTATTTTTTAACTCAAAATAAGGAACAAATTATGAAATCATGAGGCATTTGCTCAAGGCCTTGTCAATCAGAACTGCTGTTTTTAGCACACCGTTTCTCCTGTGTTACCCTGTCTGCTCCACAATAATACTAGTTAGCTAGATTAGCTAACTATTAGCTGGATACTCAGAGGTCATTAGACAGTCTTAAACTGAAATCTTTGTTAAAGTTGAAAGTAGAAACTCATTGTTTGATAGAACAAAATAGCAAAAAATGCTTATAATAACACCAGAATCAGTCATCATAAAATAAGGAAAGCCTGAATTAAGGTTTCACATCAAAGAAACCCAAAGGTAAGGGGTAGAATCAATTCAGGCAGTCAGCTCCATATCAGCCACTTAAGGATGACATGTAGTTAACCTGTGCTTATAATTAAGGCATTTCCTTAGTTATTACAACCTCCACAGATAAAAACAAAACCAAATGTGCTTATTTCTTTTGTTTTCAGTTTCAAAAGAACATGTTATATTTTTGTCTTCAGATGATTACTTTTTGGCAGGGATGGGAAGGCCAGTAAGCTGAAAGCTTGGAAAGTTGAAAATGCATGGGAGGAGGGTGCTGAATCCTGATTCGTGCTCCGTAAATCTTCCTCTGGCTTTTCCTACATCATTGTGAGATCCCCTATGGACCGGGATGCTGGACTAGGTGTTGTAATGGCCTTTCTATTCCTACTGTCTGCAAATCTGTTCACTTCATTGTAAACCACTCTTCACTTGCCATCAGCCTGCTGCCTTTCTCCTCCAAGCTTATAGTTTGCTCCTTTGCAGCATCTCTCTATCATGTTCAGGGCACTTAGGTCACCCTCAGCAGCATATGTGAATGCTCCAGCCTGGGACGTGGATAGCTCCAGGATGTCTAGGCGATCCTCCAGATAGCTCACTGTTCATACCATGAACCCACTACTAACTTCCTGTGATCTGTTCTACTTCATTACATTGCTTATTGAATTTTGCTGGCAGTACTGTCTTTCATACTCTTGAGACCAGCATCAGTTGTCATGACAATTACTGTCAGATGGTTGCAACTTGTATGCTTGGAGGAGGGTAGGAAAGCTGATGGCCAGAAGAAGTATCAGTTCAAAGAAGCATAAAATACCAGTTACTAATACTGCTTGGTGTCCAAAATGTTTGGGGCTGTAATGCAGTTTGTAGTGTAGTACAAACAATGTAGTTTGTAATGTAGTAGTAGTTTGATTTCAGTCAATATCCTTTGTGTCTTTCATATTAGCTCCTAGGTGAATATTATTAGTTTGGTTTTTAATAATGTTAGAGGAGTCATATGTCTGCCCATCCTGTATATGTCATGGTTTAAGCTCAACCGGTAACTCGGAGCCACGCAGCCGCTCGCTAACTCCCCCTCTTTTTCCTCCCCTCACTCCTGGAGAGATGGGGGGGAGAATCGAAGGAATGTAACTCCCACAGGTTGAGATAACAGCTCTCCAGTAACTAAGGGATAATACAAACCACTACTGCTACCAGTAGTAATAATAACGATAAGGGAAATAACACTGCACCAGCTACTAAGAAGGAGAAAAGAATGACTGCTGTAGCTGAACCCAGGACAGCATGTGATTTGGCCATTTTGCAGTAAGAAATAACTTAGAAAGGAGCCCCCCATGTTTGAAAAAACATGGACTCTAATGTCCTCGAGCCTCTCCGCAACACTTAGCCCCAGCTCCCTGGATGCTCTGGGGAAGAAAGACTGCAGAAGTAGAAGCTAACCACACATCTCCTGTCATCTGTTACATTGTGGATGGGGTCCATGGGCTGTTATTTCCATCTCAATGCTTTTGAACATCAGGCTTGCCTATTGACACTTCCAACATGGGTGAGTTGGATTGGTTATGTTTTGGTTTTTTTAATAAAGCTAAGGAACTAAGTCTGAAAACTTCTATGCATAAAGTTGAAGAATATCCACACATGATAACAACATTACCACCAATTCAGTGATGGATTATTTTTACTAGATAATAAACACAAAATAGAAGACTTCATGCCCTCAACTAATAAACCTGTCTACCCACTAAATTTTCCCCACAGGAATTTTGTCTGTATTGACCAAGGAAGTTGAAATCCTTGTAAATAGACATAAATTGAAAGAAGAAATGCAAGATAAAGAAAATTATGTAAACATGCCAGGTGCTTGTAAGAATAACCTATCAAGTCTCTTTTCTGTAAAATAATGATAGAGAAAATTAATAGAGTGGGGCCTTGAAGCAGTGTTACAATATATACTTATTCAAATATGCTGTCCTGGGATCTTCTTTTCTTAAAATAAAGCATCCCCTTCTGTGCAAAACAAGTCTGGCAAGGAGGAGGGAAGCGTGTATTAAATTTGCTCAGCTCATAGCTCCATAGATAGATAGGATCAAATTCATTTCTATCAAAATTTGGAAAACATGCTTCACAGTGTCTTCAAGTCAGATAAACCTAATAAGACAAAATTATGTCTCTGGAATATCTTGGTATGAATTTATTGTTTTTCTGAGCAACCTGACACAAACAGAGATGTTTTGAAATATCCCAGGCTGCTTGATGGTTGGTTTATGTTTAGATAAAGAGGAGAAGGATCTTTACCTTATTGACTGGCAAAGTCCAGGCAAGCATTATCTACCTCTCTATTGACAGCCTGACTTTCATAATGGAGGGAAAAGAGGAGTCTTTGCACAGAAATTGTCACATATGTGTTTCACCTTTGCTGCAGGGAGGCTCTGTCACATGCCTGCTGAAGTCACACAGCCACTTTTCCAGTGCCTTTCTTAACCACATGCTTTGGAAAACGGCGAAGGCTTTTGCCGCATGTTGGATAGCATTAAAAAACATCTCAACAGGGGATGTATCAATATTGCTCTTGTGCTGGAGATTGCATTTCTTGATGCTTCACTCTTTTGTAATGAACACCTCTAAAGGAAAAAATGGGCTAATAATACTCATTCCACCAGGGTCTCAGGGGAATGGAAGCAGGTTTCCTGTCACGCTTGAATTGACGGTTTTCTGATTGATGGCATTTAAGAAGAGTTGAAATAGGATTAAAGCTTCATGATACTGGTTTATTTCAAGAACATGACATGTTCACTGTAATAATAAAGTGAGAATTTTTCTTTTGTGGCTTTTTTGGGCTTGAGCTTGTTTAAGATGAAATTATGGATAAAACAATAGCTGAAGTCAACTGTATATGTTTCTGAGGCAGTCGGACGGAAGCTGACAGGAGCCATTATAAAACTTGACAGCAAAACCAAAAGGAAACTAATACTGTAATAATACATTTTGTGTGGGAGGCCAAGACTCTTAACAGTGTTGGAAGGCATTTTGCCCTAATATGCTTTAATATCATAATTGTGCTAACATTGTGTATCAAGAATTATCATCAGGAGAAGGCACTAGAGATAGTGGTTTGAGATTACAGATATTTAGAGAGCTGGTGAAGTGAGAGTTAATCTGTTTCTTTGTGGACACATAATAAATGAGAGGAAAGAAAATGTTTCCCAGTGTCACATGTTAGCACAGAGTAAGGAGTGTAAAATCCTCACAGAAAGGAAGAGTGGTACCTGAACCATCCATCCATCCAACACTTGGATTTAACCTTCAGCTCACTAGAATATATGTTTTACCCACTAATAATAAAGCCAGAGTAATAGAGTTATAAGCCCTCAGTACTAAAAGTGGGTTGCTGTAAATAAATCTCTGCTGCACCAGGAAGCCTTAAGTGTATTTTTAATAAGAAAACCTTAACTTTTGAGTAGTCTTCAGGCTCTCACCAGAGTGAAGTTATCATTATTAATATCCCCTGTGGAGCTCTGAAATAACTTTGCATTTACTTAGCTATTTATATGCTCCCTTACAGTAATATTGTAAGTAAGCTTGGTTGGCATTAATAAAGTTAATGGTTCATTACTATTGTATAGACATTTCTATTTAGAAAGACCACTTACTGTAGGCCATTGAAAGCTAAACTGCTTTCAAAAGCCAGCTATTGGCAGCTTGCACCACACAAGGGTCTCGTGGGGTTACTTTACCTTAGGTGCTCTGAAATGCCTCTGACATCATCTTTGGGCACAGATCTCTCATGTTTTGGCTATAGAGGGAACTAGGTTTGGAGCTTACAGCTGGACAAGCTGGGTGCCCCATGCCAGGTTTCCGAGGCAGGCTCACAGAGGTGGAGCACCAAGGGGCACTGGCAGGAGGAGGGCAGAGCGGAGAAGGGGAGGAGTGGTGGGGTGAAAAGTCTGGTGTCCTTCATCTACCATGTGTCTCTTTTGTCACTGGGGGAATACCAATGAGGCATGCCAAAACCCATTACTCTTGCACTGAGGTGCTTGGTTTAGATCTTCAGTCCAAGATCTTCATTTGTCTGATAGGACACCCAAGTGACAAAGCTACAGACAATTTGCTTTTATTGCTGTTATATGACCATAAGAATCAAAGGGATCTGCTGGGTCACTAAATCCATTATCCTGCTATGATAGGCAAGCATACCATATGAGTGCTTTCATAACTTCATCAAGTGCCATCTCAATACCAGGCTGGGGGATTTTTGTTCACTTGAGTGTTTTCCCCTGGAAGGTCTGTTGTTTTTCTGGTGCTGTTCCTGCTGGGAAGCTTTTCATCCTTCGTGTTACTCCAAGTGCATTCTTTATAGTCTGTATTTATACATAGCCAGTGTGTAACTGTTTGCTTTTGTTAACACTGTCTTTTCCCTCACATTGCTTTTCTCTGTCACTGTTTCTGCCTTCGTTCACTCTCAGTTCTCCTCTTTTTCATGCATGTCAGAAAGGCTTTTATTCTCTTGAGATAAGGTCTCTCTGTTCTCCTGTTCATCCCTGTATCTCTTATCTGCACTGCTTCTGGTTGCTTGAAGGTGGGTAAGGGCAGCTGTGCAGAGTGTTCAGACAAGATCACACCTGTAACTTCCACCGTTTGAATCAGAAATACCGTGCTTGGTGTATTCTAGCAAAGCATTTGTCCACTGTGCAACCTCGTGGTGCTGGAGGTCATTAGCCACTGTTACACCCCACCCTTTGTTGTCCTCATTCACATCTGAGTGATGAGTTCCTAGCTGATATGGTATAGCATTCCTCATTAGCTGTGCACTCCAACCCTCAACATAGTAAATAACTTTTACTGAAACCTCAATAAAAAATGTTAAATTTAGGAGGCATAGATATGGGGGTAGTGATTTTTTTGTTGTTGTTCTTGAACTGAAGATGGCCTTTGGTAGAAAAATCCCAATCATGTAGTTAAGCAGCAGTGTAGTAATACCAGTTTGCTCATTCGTGTAGGAATAGGCTTGAAGTGAATGTATTACTGTAGTTCAGTGGAAAAAAAAGCTTTATTTAGTTAGTCTTTTTTTTTTTTTTTTTTTTAAGGAGAGAGCTCAATCCTGTTCACTCTTCTCACACCTGCACTTCTTCAGCATGAAGAGAATGGTACCACAGGAGAAAATGCTATTGTAAACTTAAGCTCAGAGTTCTTCCAAGCAAGTCCCTGTTCTTTGCAAACCTAGAGAATAGAAAATGCAGATTGCATCAGAGATGTAGCTGATGATAACAGCACAATGTTTGGTCTCTGATTATTCATTGTAGTAAGACAATTACAGGAATCTTACATTTTTTTCTATGGCGCCATTGAGATTTACTACACTTTGTTGCAAAAAAATGTACAACAGCTTTGATAAAAGTAGAACAGAGTTTATTTTTCTTTTTTTCGTATAGTCAGAGGTAGTATTTGTGATTGCCACCAAGAGCCTGGTTTCATGTAAGAGCTGTGAGATGAGAAAAATAAATTGCCTTAGTGCTCTTCACCTGGGTCCTTTACGTCTTAGAAAAACTGGGCTTGCTTTTGAGTCTGCAGCAAAAGCCAGGCTCCAGTGCATTTCCCATTGATTGAAATTTTATTGTGAGCATTTTGCACTACAGCTATGGTTATTTCTGCCTGATAGATAAATTCATTATGCTTTCTGATGGATTTTTACGTGTTAAATAACATATAAAATAATGTTGTTATTTGACAGGCGTGGACTATTGGAAAGTAATAAACTGAATCAAAAAGAGACACTTTCTTCCTTAACCACTTTGTCTGGATCAACAACTTCATGTTTTCGCTCCAATAATTGGAAGTTTTCGGTGCAGGTATACTGCTATATCTGTAGGAGAGATTTGATCTGTGGTCACTGAGAAATAGCTCATTTTTGGCTAGTACTAGTAAAAATAATTGCAATGTCAGTTCTGTACCTGAGTTACTTGTGATAGATATACTTCTGGATTAGGCAGTCTGCACTGTGAAATAATGAGAAATGTCAGGTTTTGGTTAAAAAATGAGCAGTGAAATATCTCTGCAGGTTATTATCACTTTGAGGGATTGTGGTTCCTCTCTATTATTCCCTCCACTATTGTTGAATTGTCCAATTTAAGTGAATAACAGTGCATTCTTTCTAGAAACTGTTGGTGGGAGCCAAGGAAATAAAATGCAATAGAGGGATCTATTACATAAAGGATGCCTGTATATAATAGCCATTGGCAAAGTTGGGAGACAATAGTCAGGAATCAAATTCACCGAATGGAGAGGTTTTTCTCTTTTGTTTCTCAAAAGTCTGAGCTACATATACTGAGCATCCCAGCTCTACCAGAAAACACATGCTTTTGTACTGTCCTTGCCAATATTGTTAACACAGCAGTCACACAGGTTGGATGCCTCCTACCTTCATTAGAAGTCATAAAGCTGCTATTTAAATCTTCTGTAATCATGAATGAGTAACTATGGAAAGCACTTAACTGTGTGCACTGTCGCATTTGTAAAAACGAGAGACATTTTAGTTTTTGAGAATTCACAGTTTTCCATATGTCCTGCAAAACCAGCTTTAATTTCTATCCCTTTTAAAAAGAGTGCATTAACGCATCACCTTGCAGACTGACTGGATAATAGGCAGGGATAATACGGAATTTTGCAACTCTTTTCATACCTATTTTCAGTCATTGACTAGGTCCCTGAGGATCGGCTCATTGCAGCAAACTGTGGGGGGTTTTGTGCAATTCTTACTGAAGCAACTAAGTATTTGCTGAAGTTGGTGTTTGCCTTTGACAGCCACTTCTTTACTCACTATAAATATGCTAAAATTTCACTTTTAGTTAGCAGTCTGCAGGCTCTGGTCATCTTACATCTAAAACTTTCGTATGTCAGCCTGCACAGAGGACATTCGTAAAAAACATTTTTCCCTGGTTTCTTTATTCCATCAAGATTTCTTGCCATTTGGCGCAGATCTGTTCCAGCATGCTGACATCCTTTCTGTGGGGAGAAAAAAAGTCAGATTCTGCAAAAAGTCCCTGTTGGAAAATAGACCAAACAAGGGCTGTAGTGCCACGAGGGATCTGCGGAGCTCCTCTTCTGTATCAGCAACATCTCGGATGTTCCTTCCTTTGCCCCAGTTTTGCAAGGTGTTTTTGGGCTGAATTACCCACATGACCCAGTGGAAACAGAAAACTCGTAGCTTTACAGGCTTCAACAGCTTTAGGCTAGTTGTGATTACATATTTAGATGAAGTGTAACAAGGAGCTTTAAGAAAGGAAACTCTGGTTTTAACGATAGTTGTCCTATAAACTGTAGAATTTGTTAAAATACCCTAAGTAATTAAATAATTATGCAGAGTAACTGGATTTCATTGCTTAGGTCCCAGCTGCCATTATGGCTCACGAAGGCAGTATATTTCTAAATGAGGAACAACCTTCCTTGCTCTTTTGTATGTGTAACACAGGTCGAACTGTCATACTTAATTCACCTTTAATGGAAATGTATTTATATATTTTCATTTTGTAAGTGAATTTCGGATTTGGTCTGTGCAGGGAGAAGAAAGGAAATCAACAACTCTGTTCTGGGCTAAGATCTTCTTGTGCTTGTGCCAAGTCTTATTATGAAGCAATTTTTTTATGGCCACATTTCAAAGCCTTGTGTAACAGAGATTATAATGAAAAATGTTCCAAGGGACTACATCCGTAACAGTGCTGGGTGTCGCTATTGTGCAGAATTTAATTTTCTCTCATCAAATTGCATATTGCCACAGGATGTTGTGTCTGTCTTTTTGATTTACATAAACAAATTTCAGAGTAGCTGGACTACTCTGGCATGATGAGAGGAACATGAAGTATCACCCACCACCTTGAATACTCTGCATTGCCTTTTTGTTGTTATTCCTTACAGGTAGTGCTGCTGCGCTCTTAAACAGGTTTTCATTCATTCCCAGTCCCTTTCGTTCTACTTTACTTAATGATCCATGTCAGCAAGTAGATCCCAGTTTAGAACAAAACAAAGTAAAATCGATTTTCCCGGTTGTATTAAATTTATTTTACAAGATAAAAGCTACCAATTTGATTCTTAACTGGCATGGCAAACCAGTATTTGGGTAAAGCTGTGGCAGCTGAGACCCTCAGAGGTGAAGGGTGCAGGTTAGCAGGTTTGCGTGCTTTGTCCCTGCAAGAAAGAGGGCAGGAAATTTCCCCTTGCATGCTTTCTCCCACACTGCCCTGACTGGGGCAGAGGCAGTTCTGCAAATTGAAGAAAATCCTGCCCTTAGCACAGGAACAGGAGCTGGAGATGGAAAAGGCTTGTTAGATCACTCAGTTCATTTCCCTGACAAAGCAGATCTGTCCTCTGCCTTTCCCAGTGCTCCCTCTGTCCTCTGCATTTCCCTGTGCTTCTGCTGTCTTGGGTTTTTTCAGAGTGGAATGAAGGAAGTATTTTATCTAGTCATTAATAAGGAAAACTTCATTCTCCTGTGGCACTCCTGTCTTTCTTGCTACAGGAAATATTATGTTATTGGTTTACCCAAGTTCCAGTGCTTTGTATTCCGTTGTAGTGTTTTTAGGCAATGGCTATCTAATTTATATTAGATGAGCACTATCCATTTGTATGGTGCCCATCACTGTGGTGCCTTAGCACCAGAGTGACAGCTTTCGTTTCCCTTCCTGTGCATGCAGTGGGTTGGCATGATTTGTGATTGTCAGCTGTATTCTTAATACTTATGCTTGTGTGTGCAGATGTGTTTGTTTAAATAAGTTACAGCATTTTACAGAGCTTGCTGATTTTAGCCTGTATCAGCGTTTTCTGGTGTGAGGTAAGACAGGCCTTTCTGTCATTTCCCAAATTCCCAGCTTTTTAAAAAAGCAAAATAGGAACAACTAAGCAACCACTGCAAAAGCAACTGGGCACTGTGGTTAGAGACAAACCCACCCTTTCCATGTCTGTGACTGGTGCAACTTGCCCACCAAGGTCTGCCAGCAGTTTTGTACCCTGTGGCTTGGTCTGGTCTGTGTGAGATCCCGGCAAAAGCAAAGCAGCCATAAGCCAGAGCATTCCTACCCTGGAGGCCCCATAATTTAGAGTTTCTGATGAGCTGATGTTGCTTTGCATCCCTCCCTGCTTTCTTCTTCCTGGATTGAGGCTCCTCAGCCAGCAGCAGTGCAGGACAGAGCTGATGGCTGCTGTGTTTATTCATCTGTCATTTCTGCTAGTGGTTAGTAAGAATGCCTCACATTGCTAATGCCCTGTTTACTGCAGTTTGAATGTGTTGCCTTACTTCAGCTCTAATCTCCCCACTGTTGAAAACCATCCCCAATTAGGGCAGAAGATTTTTCCAGCCTACTGACATTTGTTGGTATAATGTTTACCGTCAATCTACAGCCTCCTTTGGCTCAAAAAGTACATCACACATAAAAAACATTATTTCTGAATCCCTGCAAAATATCTGTTTTCTCTGATAAGTTAATTACTGATTTCAGACCAACTGAAATGAGGCTTAATGATGGCCTTCTCTTAATTTTTGACAAGTGATGGCTTGATTGGAACTAACCTTATATAGCTTCAAATGAGAAATTTAGTTGCGATACATTTCCGTTTCATCAATTCCTCCAAAGGCAGTGCCAGAGACCAATTTAATTTCTGGACCTTTAACAACAAGGAAATTGCAAGACCAGAGCAATGTAAAAAGAGGTATTTTGAAAACTCTCAGCAGATGATGCTCAAGTCTTCAGCTGGAGCAGCTAACCTGCATGCCTAGCATCCAGATAACTAATAGCAGGGTGAGACAAGTGGGTTTGGCGCATGGCAGTGCTGAAGAAAGCAGCAGTCAGGAGTGACACTGATGGGAACCTGGGGCTGCATATGTTAGCTAAGCCAAGTTTTCAAGGTGGTGACTTCTGTTGTTGTTGCCGTTAAGATGACTGAGCAAGGGAAATGAGGTCGCTTTCCTTGCCCCGGTGCCGGATGATGGATGTGCGGGTGGCTGCCTGAATTCAGAAATGTTTCGCCCCAGTGGGCACACTTACACCTCCCTGTACTCAACTGGTCAGCTCCAGCTGAGCAGGGATTTATTCTGCCTCATTCAGCATATCCCCGCAGTGCCCTGGCCTTGTCTTTCTCCAGCCCCGCTCCCTGGCCTGCAGCCACCATCCTTTCCCAAGCAGTGGGACGTGGAGCTGAGCCTGGGTCCCTCCTCGCCTCCCTAGTTTCCAGTATATCAGTGCGTGCAGCCTTGTTTTCACAGTTGCACCATTGCTCAGCTCAGTGCTGCTGTTGCACAGAGAAGCATTTTATGGACTTGTCCATTTTCAGCAGTAGGAGCTGTTCTCTGTATTAAAGGGTGATTTCAGAAGTTTCAGTTATTTCCTGGGCATAGCAAATATCTCTAGCCATTCATCCATATAGCCATCAGTTAGTCTATTCTTTTTCTTTCCTTCAGCTTCTTGGTGGAAGGCTTCCATTTTATTTTGTCTTTATTTTCCTTATTGTTTGTCTTGCACATGGCCTTAATACTTGATTAAATTAAACATCCTTTGTCCCACCAAAGACTTTCAGACTCAACAGGATTAGGCCTTTAGTGAGTTATTACAGAAGCAAAGCCTCTACCTCAGAGTAAGACATTTCCTGCCTTTCTATGTTTTCCTGCCAGAAACAATGAAAAAAGTCACAAGAGACAGAATTAACACAGTCTTATTTAGTGAGCATCAAATGTAGAGTCTGTGTTATTTACACTTTATCATATTAAACTGAACTGAATATTTGCTTGACATCTACCTTTCTGTACCAGGCCTTATGCTGGTGGCAGAAAACAAATTAAAAAAACCAACTGGAAATTAGGAGAATAACAGTGATTTAGAAATTAGTTGGACGTAGGCAGCAGTGCTTGTCCAGATCCCACTTTTCTTTGCTAAAAGTCTGGTGGTGGCTTTGCACCGAGCTCTCCACAATACACATTTCGGTTTGAGTAAGAAAGTTCTAATGAGTGCAAACTTCAGCTCTTCACCATTGCAAAACTGTAGGTCCCTTTGGTTTCAAAACATGTGTTTTTTCTCTTCTCCCACTCTCTGTAGCTGGGCTTTCCATCCTCTACCCAAAAAAGTGGACCAAAAAGTTGTTTCTTCCAGAAGTTTCCCAGCCAGTTGTTCTTCTCTTCCACCCAGACAAAAAAAACTTCACCTGGGGAGATTGCTAACCTGTAAAGTCAAGGTGATGAAGTACCTCTTGCCAAGCTGTGATTAGTCTTTCCCCCTCTGCTTTACTACCCCAGCCTGCCACCCAGCTGCACATCCTCAAGCAGATTCTTGATGGCCACCACTGTGACTGCTCTCCTGGGCTGGAGAAGGAGCGGCCAGAGCCCAAATGATCAGGGAAGCAGAGAGTATTTCACACCTTGTAGCTTTATAGGGGGACATCTGAAGAGGAATCAGGAGGAGAATCAGCAAAGGGACAGAGAAATGTTAGAGAAATCTGTATGTTTACCCTTCTTTTCTAGCTCAGTCAATAAGGGGAGGTATTTGATCATATTAGGTTGTATTTAAATCACAAGATTATTGTTTATGTGACTGATGCCACCAGGAAAGTGTATATTTAATGTAATGTGGGATTCTGATTCTTAAGATAATTTTACAGTTTCACTTATTTTCCCTTTCATTCCCAAGGTTTGCTCTCTGTCTTTCTACTGGGTGTTTATGTTGAAATTTTGACAAGCCCTTGTGCATTTGCTCCATGAAGACATACTCTCTTCTCCATCAGCAAACACAGCTGTTGGCTGCAAAATAGGAAGGTTCTGCCATAGATAAATCTGCAGGTTTTTCCCCCATTGTCCTCTGTGCGAAGGTCTCTGCTGAGAAACATCACTCACCTCTAAATCAAAACTGACCATGCTCCCTAACGACTGCAGATGGAGTCTGCTTTGGCTTTGCATTTCCCTTATCGCCTGTGGAGGCAGAGATTTCCTGACACCTTCACATGTCCCTGCACACTGATGAGCACACAGCATCTGCATTGCAGTCCCTGCATCCCTGGGGCACTGCATATCCATGCAGTTCCTGATGGATGGGTGGTGGTGGGTGCCCACCACACAGGGTGGGAGCAGGAGGTCCACATGGGCTTTCCATCCATGAATGAGCCACTAGCTCCAGGGGTAACTTTTTGGACTGGACCCTTTTCGGTATCCCTACTACACTTGCCTGGTGTTTGCAGGGTTCCCTGCTTTTCTGCTGTTTAACATCTCTTTTCTTCTTCCCTTTTCTGCAACTGATAGATGTACCAGTTCCCCATCAGCCTCAAGATGCTTTTAAGATTTCAGAGAGGTGGGACAGGGAGAAGGAAGCACTGACCAAACTCCAGGCAGATCCTGCATGATTTGGGCTGTTTCTCCTGGTTTCATCAGCCCTGAGGCTGCTCACATGTCTCTAGCCCATTGCCCCCTGCTCACAGTGGTTTAATATTTTCTCCTCTGGCCCAGGGGTTTTTCTCTTTGTAATTCACTTTTCACTTCAAACCTCATGAAGGAGAGACAGCATGACTGTGAGCTAGAACTGAATGGTGCACAAGGCTTTGAATCTCTAACAAGCAGCTGGCTGCAGCTCTGAATATGATCTGATACGGAGAAACATGCCCAACAAACTTCTGCCACATTCACTTGAAGCAGGAAAGATTTGCATGTACATGCTTTCGCTGAAAGACTGTATTATGCAGAGCATGCAAAGTATCAACTGCTATCCATTTTTAGAGCCATTGTTAAACAGAAAATTAGCATTGTGGAAGAGACAGTGGGAGATTTCTCATTCTCCCCTCCTCTCCCTCCCCTGGTACAGTGTCTTTATTCTGTTTTCTCTAGTTCTCTTTGTCTTACTGGCGTACTGGTCTTCCAACCATCCTTTGTTTCATTTATATTGAAATCAGCTGGCAGAAGACGAAGTTCACAGCATATATTTAGAGCTGGTGGTTTTGAGACCATTAATTATTGTTTTCCTCCATCTTTCCCAGGAAGCCGCTAGTGATTTGTTTTCAGGTTCATTTCATGAGTGCTTACTGTCATTTACTCTGAACTCTGGTCTTTTCCTTTCTCTGCCTGTCCTTCAAAACGTTGACCACATGCTGGCTCTGCTTTGCATTTCTGTATCTGAGTTTGTATTTTAATATTCATTAGGTATTTGTACTGACAAGCCCATCAATACATTAAATTAGTATATATGCAGCTAACAAGTATGGTACATGCTTAACTGACTTATAACAACATTAAAACAGACAGACACAACAGATTGTCTCAGCAGGGTTTAATAAACTGTACTTATCCACAGTCCCTCTGAAAAACAGACACACAACTGCAATGTACAGTGCTCCTGGAATAATAAGATAAACAGTAAACGTGCTAATCTAAACATGTTTTGTTCTTCTGATGAGAAAATTAAACTTTCTTCCATCACAGAAAGTTGTTTCTGTGGCTTCTATTCTTTGAAACAATTAGGCTTTCAGTTATAAAGTACCATGCATTTTAATTACACAAAATATTTAATGAATATCAAATAATACTGGAGTTGATAAAAGGAATGCACAGTTATGCATTACTCATTCTAATGCAATGCTTTGAAGGTACTGAGATCTCTGCAAGTAATTAGTATCATCATTAGAATATCAACTTTTTTTTTCTTCTAATTAATGCTAATGTGATTAAAATGGGAGCTTTTTTTGGATAAGAAGTATTATCTGTTCTTTATGTGAGTGAGAAAGTAGCTCTTCTAAAACAGACAGAAGAAAACAGGCAGAAAATAATGTTAGCTGAGGGGGGAAGAGAGCTTCTCAGTTTGTTCCTTTGTGAATGTGACTGTCTCCCTTCCAGAAGTTTCCCGAAGAAATATCCTGCCTTGCCTTTCCAAGAGAGCACAGACCCTCTATTGCATTATGTGCATCAGAGATGTCTTTTAATCATTTTAATAGAAAATATAATAGATATTACTTACATATCCTGTTTCTTTACTCAAAAATTGTGTGATTAAAAATGCTCAGAAGTGCGATAATAGACAACAGTCACTTAAAAACACAAATGGAAAGGGTTTTGAAAAAATATTTCTCTAATCTTTTTCAGCTTTGCCCTGAAACTTGTCTTTATGCAGTTAACTCTGCTGAGGTGAATCATCCTTTAACTTCAACAGAGTTACTAAAGAAGCCTCTTACTCTGCATTAGGGCATTAGCAGTGCTCACACTCCCAGCAGTTTAAACCACAGTGGTCCCTCTCCAAGCACTTCATTTACATCAGGCCTAGGTCTCAAGCATGAGTACAGCTTCTGCCGTGCCGGGATGCACTTGGGAAGAGTTTTGTACAAGGGTAGGGCTGGAGAGAATCCCCTAACCAGCACTGCCCTTCACATTGGTTTTGACGGCCCATCAGTCAGCTCCAGCCACTGAGGAGCTCAGAGCACACAAGAAGGGCAGTACGCTGCCAAAACAGAAGCCAGGGTTAATGTACTTACACACATGAGAATAAACATGGGGAGCATTGAAGTATGGTCCACATAGCATTACTCTCTAGGCGGCAAGTTACAAAGGCACTAGAGATGCCAGCATACTCCATTAGAGCACACAGCCGCCCCATGAATCAGGAGATTCCTTACCAATATGTTTAAACATCCTTTTCATTTTTTTTTAATCTTTTTGTTTTCACTTGATCTCTGTGTATCTATTGGTGGTGGAGAGTTGTTGGTTTGTTCACTGTTCAAAACATTTAAACTTGCTTAATTCTTTCTCTCCATTAATAAACAGTGTTACAAAGCATCAGAGAAACTGGCACTGGATGCAGCAGCAGTACCTCAGCAATGTCAGGTGACTCTCTAACATCAGGTTTTGCTCATTTTCATAAGGAGGAAAAATCAGGAGAGCCACTTGAGCTGCTCTTGCCTGGGTAATGCCACCGGGATCAGTTTGAAGCATCTTTGCCTATAGAGAGAGTGTTAGAAATCTCAGGTGATCTCTCACAGTCTTGACCAGACTTCATATTCTGGAAGGTCAGGGGCCTTCCCTTGTATTTACATTTGTTTATAGTTTCTTGAAAGGAGGCAAGAAGAGACCTTCAGTGTCAACTTCCTCCCCAGACATGTTTCTCATGGGGCCTCCACAGAGCCCTGCACTACTTCTACTTTCCAGGCCACATCCAGCCCCGCTGGCACCCAAAGCCAGAGCCGTGGTGGTAACACACTGCCAATACGGGGTGGGAAACCCCAAGAGAAAATTGCTAGCTTGTTAGGGATACCCGTGCATTTTAACTGATAACATTATTCCCGCCCAAGATCATAAAGATATGTTGCAATTACCATTGCTTTTATGAACTCTTAAGAGTATCCCAATTTTATCTCCCTTTTTTTCTTATGGATAGTCTGCAAATTTATAGGCAGGCAGCACCTAAAAGTCTAAGCTCTGGGACAGGTAGTAATTCTCTTTCTCATAAACAGGCTCTTTTACAGACCAACCTCCATAAAAGATGTACAGGTCTGGCAGTGCTGGTGCCTTCAGTTCAGTAGAAGATGGGTTTCATTTCTGATGTGGCGTTAGAAATCACCCCAGAAGACAAAAGGGCTTAAGAGATGGCTGTTTATTTATTTTATTATTCTTTTAAAAAGCTAGTATATCAAACTTTGAATAAGATATTAAGTGGAGAAACTGTTCGTCTTGGAACTGGAGGAGTCTGAGAGCTAAACAAAGCCAAGATACATTGCAAACATCTCTGATTCAGGCTTGCTCCAGGAGTTTGCACTTAAATGCAAGCAAGGTGGCATCAAACTTTTGGCAGTAAGAGATGGTAATTCCCAGGAATACTGCTGTATATCCCAGAGCTGCTAGAACATGTCTTAATCCTTTTTGTCGGGTACTTAGCTAATAACCACCCAGGTAGTTTGGTAACTGTCCCATCTCAGCTATCAGGCGGCTATTGCAAAAGCAAATTCATAAGCAAACACTTTCAGAAACATGCATTTGTTGACACGCACTGCTGGGGGGTCCCGCTGGGGCACCAGGGACACACTGGGTTTTCATACTTCCCCTTTGTTTTCACCATCTTCCTCTGCAGCACTTTGGAGGCAGCAAATAAGCTGAGCAGTGCTCCCTTCAGCTGCACCTGACCTCCACTGCAATTTTTCTGCCTGAGAGAGGTCTGAAAGCTTCTCTAAAGGTGGAAAACACTCATTCCTCATTTTCCAACCAGCAGATGATGACAAATGGTGTGCGCTGGGGAAGGCAGTATAGAGAGAGATTTCCTTTTCCAGTGTTGAAGCTTTCCCCACCAGTGTTGTGGTGAGGTTGGCTTAGTGCTACAGAGATGTCATTTTCCAGAGGGGAGCTTCTCACTTGCAGTTTTTTAGCTAGCACCTAGAACTAATTTTATTTTTCTTTATTGTTGTTAACTCCAAACCTATGTTCTCGCTCTCTTTCAGTCAGCAGAATTAGAGCTGTGTTTTACTATTGCCTTTAAGCAAAATGTTGCATTGTTTCCAATATTGCTTTTACAAACTAATAGCATCAGAAACCTGAGTTTACTATAGTCATTAATTTACTTTCTTCCCAACAGCCTTGGTGTTGGTCTTTTCTGGTATATGCATGCTGTGTATTTTGCTCTTACACCATTTTTTCTATAGAGCTTTAATAAGTGATATAGGAGGTAGAACTATATCATGCTATTTAAGCAAAGGTGCTTTAGGACTGCCATGCATTCCTCCAGTGAGCTATAATCACCCCGACTGTGTCACAGAGACTGTCTGATTGGGACTGGGGTGCTCAATAATGAATCTTGAATCTGTTTTATCTTTGAATGAGTCCAGATGCTTTGTTAGATACCAGTTCTGTTCTCCCTCCTTCTCCTTTTTTTCAATCACCTCTGTTTTTTTTTAATGTCAGAATGAATTGATCCCAGGCTGCTCCTCTGTACTCTGACACTCCTGAATATGGAAGTGTCACTGTAAAATGAACCATAGCAAATTCTTAATAAGCTACTTTCAGAGAGAGTTACAGATTTTGACATTTAGTTATAGATTTATCCCTTGTGCAGGAAGCCTCATTCATTTCATGCATGCTAAGCATGGTGAGAAAAAGTCATTATTAAGTATTTTTCATACTTTGGTCTATTGAACAGCCACATCACACGCACTGCCAGGCTCTAGCAGGCAGCAAGAATGGGAAATGGAAGGAAGGGCAGAAGAAATGGAGACACTCTGTGAAACCTATGGACCAAACTCCTTTCAAAGGATAATAGTTTCAGGGCTCCTGTACCATTGTATGGGGTTGGTATCAATGCTGCATATTCAGAAAGCTGCTGCCAGTTATCCAGGCTTATTGAGCAAGGTTCGATCAGGGCTCTGCACTGGCTTCTATGCACCCAACCCTGAAAGCAGCTATTTCTGCTGGTCATAAATAATAATTGTTATGTAAATTTTTAAAATATTTACATGGTATATATTAAATTAGTTGGGTTCATATCGTGTATGTTGTCATTTTAATAAATTAATGGTAAAAAAGAAGTAACATGATGACCACTATGAAATTTATCACTTCAATTTGCTGATATGGTGTCATTCTCACCTAAGTGTTTATTTAGAATAAACTGAATATAATCTGTAAACAAAATGCATAAATTCACCTAGCAAATCCCACTTTTAATAGAATGGTGAGATGCTAAAGTTCTGCCTATAAAAAAACCCCCAATATTCCGGTTTCTGAGATAAATGCATATGGATCTGGAAACAATAATGCTGCGTTCACCTGTTCTGTTTTTTTAAGTGCTACTAGGTACATCAATTTTAAATTGATGTTTTAGACCTGACCAAAAAAAAAACCCAAAACCTGCTTACCTTTTGTACATGCAACAGTAAACATGGCAGTGTAAGTAAAACCCATCTGGAAGAGGAAAGAGCTGCTCCTTATCTGAAGAGTATGATTGGAAATGCGTGACTATTTTCTTCCAGTAAGAAGCTTACAAACATATTCAGAAGGTTCACTGCCCAGAGTAATGTGAACTGTGCTCACTTTCTGTTCCTAGCAGTGAGAAAATCTTGCTTACGAAATTGCAAAATCTCTGTTCCAGCTTAACTAGTATTATTAAAGGAATGGCAGTGACTTCAAATAGTAATATTTTTTTGCAAGATGCACAGTCTGTTTTGTAGTGCTGTTATCAATTCTCTCTCTTCTCATTTTGCTTTGTTCTGGATTTTCAGAATCAGGTGTAGCAGGGTATTTGCAGAAGTGGCACTGAAGCTTATGTAAGATAAAATAGTAATCCTGCAAAATGAAGGAGAGATCCAAAACACACCAAAGTCAATTATTCCTTTCCAGGAGTTTAGCAGACATTGGCTTAGTTCCCCATCACCTATCAGCTTGTTCGCTGATTTCTTTTCCCTTTAGGAGAGAAGCTGAGTTCCTGAAAATGAGGCATTCCATTGCACAAGTGCAGCCGTGCACACGTGCGGGCAGCACGCCTGATAGCTGCCTGCCAGGGGCTGAACCCCCTTCCAGCTCTGGTTTACAAACTGAAAACTACCACCCGTGCAATTCTGGCTCTTCGCTCCTCTGCAGGCACGGTGGACATCATCATGACACCCACACAGACTAATTTTGGGGTGCAGTCTGACCCCCAGGTGTCTAACCAATGCCTGCTGTGTTTACACAAAGGTGCAAGTAACATGGGTTGTGGTCACAGCACTTTGCACCTCCATACAGACTGGACCGAAATAGTCCAAGTCCTGGGTGGTGGGATAAGAGGGCAGATCAGTGTGGAGGTACCTGACAGAGTGCTCTATGAGTATCTGGGGAGGCTGGATGCAGTCCTGCAGGCTGATGAACCCATGTATGTGCTCTACAGAGCAAGCAGATGCCAAACATCTGCTAGGAATGGCCTCAACAGCACCAGACATTGAAAATTTAACCATAAAAGTTAAGTAGAGGTGTGACTCATCTCCCCAGATAAAGATAAGGTGCTGAAATACAAGGCTGAGTTGAATTTTAAAAAAGGAAAAAAGCTCTTAATTGCATAATTAAACTGTTGCAAGGGATGAAAGGGCAACACCGTGCAAAGCATGGCTAAGCAAAAGAAATTGATGAAATGCTTATCTACCTGATAAATAAGACTGAATGATCTGTGAAGTGCCTCTCTTTGTGCTGCAGGGAAATGCAGGTTTATTAATACCAAGAAAGACATAAACATTAATGTAACTGAATTAGGAATAAATAGAGTATTGTCATCCATATCAGACCACATTTTTTAATGCGCTAAAAATTTTAACTTTCTAGGCTGTTGATGGTGTCCTGGTATGAATTCCTTGTCTGACCCTCTGTGTTATTTTTATGCAATTCTGTGAGACAATTTGGAGTAGTTACAGTAATTTTCAGGTACTGTTGGGTAGTTCATTCCAATTCCAACTAAAATCAGTTGCTAGGTTTTTATCAACTTCAGTCAGACATGACTTACTATCCATGATCCAGATCTGTACTTGTGTGTATTAATGGTACCCTGAATTAGGCTGTTCAGTGAACAGAGATGCACTTAAGATAATTCTTGTCCTACATCTCACAGGAGTGTAGCTTAGAGCAAAACTTTGATCGGTTTAAGGGA
>NW_009940595.1:269568-276336 GCF_000696875.1 Nestor notabilis
ATGTACGTTGCAGATGGACACTGAAGCTGTTATGAGGCTTGACACATTAGAAGAAGTCTCAGCAAAGAGAGAGACATCCATTAAAAAAATTAAAATTATGTGAGTCTCTGGATTTTAATGCTACAGTGTATGTTGCTGTGTGTTAAGATGTCCCTTTTCTATGTTAGAAAAGGGAGAGTGCCCAGCTCTAGGGCACTCAGTCAGAATCCAGAGTTTTGGCTCTAAAAGGAAGGAGAGGTTTGGGACAGTCTTCCTTTCTGATGACCTCCATTCTTCATGTCCCATTCCTACTCACTCTCTTGTTTAACAAGCAAAGGTAATTTTTTCCATATTCGGGGCCAGGGAGCGATCTGGGGACCCCATTATCATCTAATGTAAAGAATACTCAGTAAGTTGCTTCAATAGATAACAGTTGTGGTTTAGTTTAAAGTATTAAAACAAACCAAAACGAAAAAATCCTAAATGCTTTATCAGATGCATTAATTAAAGAAGCTGCATATTTCCAGCTATGGTAATTGGGTGCTCACTTCTCTGCCAGCCTGCGCAGACTGATGCCTTTCTCCTCCTTCTTAAAAGACCTAATTATGTCACAGGCAGCTACCTTGTTCTGTTCAATCTCGTATTCTGCCACATTACCATTGGAAGCAGAAAGAACTAATTAAATAAGTATACTGAATTACTATTTTCTCATTCATTTATTCTCTGTCCAGTCTCATTATGTATTCTCTTTTAGGCAGGGGATAGCTAGACGAAGGCAGATCCTGTTCTTTCATGGGTTCTCAGGAGCTTAGGCTGCCATCAGGACTACTACAGTTATATATAGGTTATTTTTCAGTTCCTCTGTGTTCTCAGATTGAAATCTATTCCCTCAGCATATACTGTCCTCTACTTAAAGGCATCAGAGGAACCCAGAATTTAATCCTGCTTCATTCCCACTTTGTTTCAGCATATTAAGATTTCAGCTATAAAAGAATGCTGGGATTCTTTAATAAAGACATATTGTGTCAAACCAAACTCAGCAGCTTGTCCCTGATGCTGGTCATGCTTACAGATTACCAAGCATATGAAAACCCAGTGGCTGATGGTCTCTGGGAAGAAAAGGAGTTGTAGACAGCAACAGACATCCCATTTCCCTGCCACCTCTCATTAGCCCAGGGAGGGAAAACGAATGGCACCCTCTGAAAGGAAAGGTCCTTTAGGCAAAGAGCAGGCTCCCTTTCTGCCTCATGTCTGAGCAAAGGAGGATTCATTGTGTTTTAAGCCTTTCTTGGGATGTCAGGAACAGAAGGTAGATGATACCCATTGAGACTTTAGGATGCAGCAATCCACACATTGTGTAAAATAAAGTTCTAAAAACTATGTAATTTATCAGGCAGATGTAATTCCATCAAGGGGTTCTGGAGACAGTGCAAACCACATCATCCAATTATAGGCTGGGAATTCAGTTACTGTGCCTGCAGGAGCAAATACTGCTTTTATACCCTATAGTGTTATTCTGCAAATCTTGTTTGGATGGAAACAGTGCTGCCCTCTTCCCACTCAGTGCAGCTGCAGAAGTATTTGTGGGATGAATTTTGATGGAGTACAGAACGTATTAAAAATGTCACTAGCAGACACCACAAAAAGCTAAGGTGAATGGAGTGCAATCTTTTTGTTCATGAGCTCTTTATTTCAATTCCATGGTAGCAGGTTGAGTACTCAGTTAGATGCAATCCAACCAACATGGCCACAAAAGCAGAAGGGTTAGATATGATATTCTGGCTTTGGTACAAAATACTAGAGCTTAGCTAGTTTAAGTAAACATTTGTGTTTGATTAGGCTCTGTATATCCTAATACAGAGACTGTATTGAAATAGAAAAGATTATACAGGTTGGATTTATCTCAATCTGAAGGATTTTTTTAAACAGGAATGAGAAGTATTGAATTATCCAAAGATTGAACCTCTCTGTGGGTAAGGTAGAGTTTGTTCTAGACATATCTTATAGTGTACTGTGAAGGGATTTGCTGGATCTGCTGTTAATGTGCTATTCCTAAAGGAAATATTAATGCTCGTAGGGCCAAGTCCTAAAACACTGATATGTAAAAAGAACTCCCAGAGTACTCATTTGGCATTACACAAGAGTCACACTTAATCTTTAGAGTGTATCATATTTTGTTATGATTGTACGTGTTGACAAATGCTATCAAACCTCTAAAATACTAATTTATTTTGTACGCAATATTTTTTCTTTTTTCCCACTGAAATAATCAACATCTCTGCTTCTAGTCTGGGAGGATGCTGTGTCAGGCTTTCTGATATTAAAGTTCCCTCAGTCTGGTCATAATCTTGTCAGTCCTGACACCTGAATAGAAGGAATGAGACTGAGTATTATAATATCTGTGTCTTCATGTGAGCTGTCTCCACCCCAGCCATGGCATTGAAGGTCCTTTAGTACTTGCCTTAAGACAAGGAAACAATATGAAGGTCACAACCAGATTTTTCTCTTGTCTCATAAGATGGATGCGCTTCAGAACCCCCCACCATTCTGATTTTTATGGATATCCCAGAAAGCTTTCAGATGTGTCCCGTTGCAGGAAAAGAAAAAAACCTGGTATCAGCTGTGGTACTAAGCCACAGCACCATAGTTGGCCCATCAGGCCCCACACAGTTTTCTTACACTGCCACTGTATTTAGCTACATGGGATAAATAAAATAGGTGGGGTTTAGTTCTAGCTGGCTTGTGTGTAGCTTTTTAGATGTCAGTTTGCATTTCCATACTGAGCTTTTGCAGTTGTGTGTTGAGCTTTTAGAAGTATTATTTTTATTCCTGAATGTACAGGAAATGTACTCATCTTTCTCAGAAAGATGAGTGCCATGTTCTTATTTAACTTAAAGTTCACTCTGAAGTGGAATAAACTGCATGGAAATAAGACCTTTGCATATTTGAATTCAAAATATTTGCGTGAGGTGATGCAGGTTTCATCTCAGCTGAGAACATATAAAACTACAGGCAGACTTAGCAGTCTGCACTCTCACTTGAATTCATTGCAAGTGAAAGGCGTGCACTGCCTTGCCGTTCTAACTGTGGATGGATAGATGTGACGCATCAGCCATCTGCAGACCCCGAGCTGTCAAGTGTGTCCTGAGAGCAAGCAGTAGTTCCTTCATAAGCAACAGAGGCCCTTCACGCTGTGCCCTCTGCCCTGGGGCCAGCTCCTGCCTCTGTGCCTGAAGTGAAGCTTCACGCTGGCTCTGGGCATCATCTGGAAGAGAGCGAGTTTGCAAACTGGGGTGTCCGTTTGCTGAAAGCAAAACTGTAAGAGGAAAGGCTTCTTTAGGCTCTGCGTCTTGCCGGCCCCCTTACACCAACTGTGATAAACACTGTAAAAGACCAGGGAAGAAGAAATGGCAAGCTGTTCTTTGTGTTGGCACTGAACATCCTAGTTCTTCAGATGGGGATGGGCCCTCACCTCCTGGATGAAGTCATTTTAGGACTTCACAGGGCTCCAAATACAATCTGTGGGCAGAGAGACTGCTGCTTTTGGAAAGCTATCTTGATTGTTAAATGCCCTCTTAAAATGCAAAGTTCCTCCCAAACAAAAGATTTCATAAAAGATCATTTTTCTTTTACATCAGTTTTTACAACCACTGCAGTGTGTGGTACATTCAACAGTTTTACAGCCCCCTTGCCATTGCCCTGAGTTTACTGGCCATAGTAATATTTATAGACAGTGCAGACGTGCTCTAAACATAGCCAGCATCAAGGATGATTCACTGGACTGATATTTTTATGTGATGAGATTTGCTAGTTAAACAGAACACATTGTTTATTATTCACAATTTTTCACGCTCCGAAACATTCTGGTCAGCCGCCTTCATTTCATTAAAACTCCATTTGGAAGGGTTCTTGCTTGTCAGTATTTGAGCTTTCCTGTTATTTTGAAATAAAGAGTTCAGTTTTCCCTTTTAGAAGGATGGATGTCTCTTAGAGCAGATGTAGTTCTCCCACCCCATCTTCCCATGGAAAAGGCTAATCTGAAGATCTAAGATGAGGATGTAGGAAGAGGGAACAGAACTCACGCGTTTTACATGATGAGGCAAAAAGTTTAATAAACAGAAGAATGGGGCATAGCTTCCTGTCTGGCACTATCTCAGATGCTCATCCCTCTCAACTGGGGCTGGCAGGATGGATGTAAAGTGTGCAGCAGGAGAGGAGGACTGTTGTGCAAAGGACTGGGTGCTGAAGGGTAGAGAAGAGTCAGAGGGAGATAACGGAAGAGGACTTTTTATTGTTTGATGATTTAACCAGTCTCTCCTCAGCAGTCTCTAAGTGCTGCAGTGCCATGCTCAATATTTTATTCCTTTAAATTCTGCCCCAGTCGAGGCAGGCCATATCCATCTTCCCCAGCTCCTCTCTGCCTTTCCCCTTGTTAGCAGCCTCTGTTAGTGAGGAGGCATGGCTTCAGGAACAGAAGTAGAAGCATCTAGGATGAAAAGCCCAAATGCTGGTTTCCTCTAGTGCTTCTGGTGCAGCAGCACAAAACCTCACTTGGGACCTGCCACATTCAGGTCATCGTTCATCTGTTAAATTTTTTGTTGTCTCATTGCCCTTTGGAAAGTGTAACGGTCTCTTGCAGGAACATGTGCAGATCAAGACCAGCCCCACTTCTGCTTGTTTTCTTTCTGTGTATGGATGTCACTTCTGGCTTGTACGGAAATGTCCTGTATGTCAGAAACAAGATCTGTCCTGATGCACTGCTCCTGGAGAAACAGGGCTTTCTCCAAAACACTTCAGATGTAGCATAACTTCACTTTCACATGGATAAAATGGATGAAGCTGTTTTCGTCCTTTTTTCCTTCCCATATCAAGCGTCCCTCTGCCTCTGTCAAAACCTAATCACAAGTGAAGATGTCTCCCACAGAGGACCTCTTTATAACCATAGCAACTCCATTAGCAGCTTGTGGTCACATTGCAGAGCTGCTTGTTGGGAACAACAGCATTTCTTGCTCAGAGGGGGCACCTGCGACTGTATTTCTGTAAAAGCAGGAGAAAAGCACATCCAAGGCTCAAGTTTACTCTTTCTTGGACATGCAGTGACTTTTTAAAAATCAGACAGACTGGAAGTGGGGTTAGAATAATATAAATGAGTGGGGAAATGCAATTTCCAAACACAGCAGTTATATTGCAAAAGAAGCTGATGATTTATGAGCATTAGCAAAGTGCTTCGACCATCTTTTCAAACGACATTAATATTGTTATTGCTCTTGCAGTGGCTGAGAACCCTTTATTGCATTCGTTTCCCTTTTAAAAGTGATACTTAAAGCTGTTTTCCAGAATAGTGGTGGTGTGTATCATAGCTATTGTTCTGACAATAAATAGTTTGGTGAAGTGTGTTGGTTTATTTCAGCATTGACTGTTCTTGTATTAGCTCTCTGCAAATTAACTTTAAAATGACATTGCTGGGTCCAGTGTTTATAGTTTCAAAAATTTTCAAATCAGAGGTATTCACGTTTCAAACAGGAGTATTTCTTTGCTTCCCTAGCTGCCAGCTGCGCCAGCTCAGTTCTAACTTGTCAATACAGGTGTTAAAGTTTCTCCGAGCAACGTTTTGCATTGAATGACTCAGTGCACACTCTTTTTCTTTCGGCATGTATTGGGGCCCTGCATTCAGGTTGTTACAATCCACCTTCATCTGAACAACTGTGCATGTAAAGATTATTTCTGTGCAAGATGAATTCCATGTTCCTACTTAACTTGGTTCACTCTGAAGTGGAATGAACTTCATGGAAATGAGACCTTTGTAGCCACTGTGTCTTGGTTTTGCACTTTGCCTTAACCCAAATTACCCCTCATAGAAATTGTGAAATTTTTGAGATTATTTCAGGAGGGAAAAGAAGGCAAGAGGAGGCAAATACGCTGGAAGGGTGACATAAATTTCATTCTCTTTCAGAAATAGGGCCCCAAAATGAATGTCAAATATTGACATCAAAATGTTAATAGCAGTTTTCTACTCAAAATTAATTTTATATCTAGTTGTCTTTCATTTTACTTTGAAAAAAATGAAGTTCTTATATGCATAAGTCCGAAACAAAACATTTTACTCTAGGCCAGATGAAATATTTTGTTAGAAAAGAAATAATCTTTTTCTATTACAAACATCCCCTAAAATTAATTTTTTTGAGAGTTCTAAGGAGAAATAATGGGAATTGAATATGCAAGTTGGACGCTACTGAGCAGGCAAAAAGGACTTGTTTCTGTATGCAACGGTGGTGAAATTTTTATTGGTCATTAACACTAAGTTCATTTCTGGTACAAATACATCATAAAAATTCAGAGCTATAAATGCAGGCTGGAATCTGAGAAAAATGGCTTATTATGAAAGATGTTAGAAGCTCAAGCTATTCAGCTTATCAAAATCAGAGAGAAAAGGTGATCAATTGTGGTGTGATTATAGTGTGATTACGTTGGAAGGAAATTTTGATAACAGAGTACTTTGAGCTAGAAGAGAAAAGCATCACAAAGTCTAAAGGTTGGAAATAGAAGCCAGATGAACTCAGTCATGAGTTAAAGCTTTGGATTTAGGAGGGGTTTGTTTTTGTTTTTCTTTTAAACACTGATAATTAAGTTTTGGAACAATTCCATGGGCAGGGAAGGAGGGCATGAAGGATTTTCTGTTAGGTAGAGATTTTAAATCTTGTCTTTCAGAAAGATGTGCCTTTGCTCTAGCACCAGCTGGGCTTGTGGTGGGAGCTGTAGGCGGAATTTTCTCTCTCTCCTTCCCTTCAG
>NW_009940595.1:276367-312334 GCF_000696875.1 Nestor notabilis
TGTTCCTTTCTAGCCTTGATAGCCTTAAAGTTTGTTAGCATATTCTATTTTCCAAAATCACCATTGCTTATTGTCAAAACTTACGTTTTTGCCTAAAGAAAGAATGTCCAGACTTGATTCACAATTTAAGAGACTGTCTTCTCAATTTTGGAGGTATGTGTTTTTAAGTTATTCTAGTAGAGAAAGAAAGGAAGTAATTTACGTCAACATTATACAGACCTAACTTTAATTTTCCAGGTTTGAAACCAGATTTCTAGAATCAAGAGTCAAGCTTTGCTGTATCCCTTAGACAAAGTTCTTCTGCAGAAACACTTTCCATAATGTTATTTATGTATCAAGACAGGAGAGTAGATATAGCCTACTGGTTATTCATTGCATTTAAATGAGGACATAGAAACTCTGAAAAGAATTACACTTTTGTAGAGTAAAATGTATTTTCTCCTGGCAGCTCAGAATAAAAGATTGATTTGTACTTTGCATTATTTTGCCTCCTCTTAAACAAAATTGCAAATCAGGGTCTCCTACAGGAGAGCACAGCACAGCTCTTCCCTGGCAAAGAATCTGTATTGCTTGGCTATTACTTCTGAATCTTTAACATAGAGCCAGCTCTACTACAGGTGATAATGTTCAGAAATATTACACCTATCCCTAGGAAAAAATGTTGTGAGAAAGCCATGACTGCAAGAGCATGAAGAAAAACGGGAACTGCAAGTACAAGCAGTTCTGTTTGAATAGAAAGAGGAATTGTGTGAACATTACCATTTTAACCGATGTTCCACAAACCACCATGATAAATGAAATATTGAGTTAAAATTATCACAAATTGAGCCAAACGACCTCCTCGAATATGAGTAATTATACATGCCAGGCTGGGTGCTGAAAATACAATTTGTAGGTTTTGTTTTACCATTGCAGCACTATATTTTCAAGGGTTTTCTTTCTCAGCTTGCTTAGCTCAAATTGTTATTCGCATTTGAGTGTAGTTTTTCTGCACAAAGTATATCAGCTACTGGCAGCACTTAAATTACAGGTGGCTTATATATTTGGACCATGAGCAATAAATCCTGCCTTCATTGTCACATTTGACACTGTGCATTGTGTAGGATCATAATATTTAGAGTGCATCTTGACATCTGCATGGAATATTTATATTTCCTATTTATGTTGCACTATATATAGCTTTTACCAGAAAGAATTGTGAACAGATGTTAGGCAGGTAAATTAATACTTCTTTTTTTTTTACATAGATAAATTAAGAGAATTGCAACTACTTTCCCAAGCAGTGCTTAGGATGAGAAATAAATCTTACTATGGTTTGTCCATATCAAGAATGGATCCATGGTGTGTGATGCATTCTTGACAGAAAAGGAAATGTTCTTGTCATAACTCATCTTGTGTACTTGAAGTGGACCATTGACAGAAAAACCTAATTAATGAAAACTGAGTGGAAAGAGACCTTTGGGCCTAAATCTTCTTGTTCAGTTCAGGAGGTGCAATTTCTCTACATAGCACCACACTTGAAATTGTGTCTATGCCTGATTAAGCTGGAAGTCTTGTTTCTGTTCTCTCTGAAGGTCTGCCAGAGGTCAGCAGCTTGAGAGTCTGTATGGGATCTCTGCCAATGACAGTGCCATGGTTGTGCCTCTCGTGTGTGCCAGGTGGGAAATCCTTTTGTGAGCTAGGCAACCCTACTTCAGATCTTCCACAAACCTGAAAGCCACCAGTATGTTTCCATGAGTCCCAGTGCTCTTTGGCCAGCCTTTCTGATGGTCACCTTTGTGACCAAATCCAGTGATCCTTTCTTCTTCTAGTGGCACACCAGGGAGTATACTTCAGCCTAGTTCCTCGGATAGTTAAAAAAGGCATATTAGTATGGATTACTAAGCCTGACTACAGGCCTTCTGGGAAATAGACTTTTGGCCTCCTTCAGACTTCAGTTGCTCCTGTGGCACTCTACAGCAACACTTCGAAAGCTTCAAGTGCACATCTGGCACCAGCAGTGCTAGGACCATCTATCTAGCATCCTCCCGCTGGCATACCCCCAGAAACCAAATCTGCTTCAGCCCTCTCTCCACTTTGACAAATAGTTTTCAGGACCTATTGGGGCAAATAAGAAATGCTTTCCAGGTGCAAGGAGGAGTAACGTCATACAACACATCCAACTTCCTGTTTGGGATATTACCAGGAAGTTGTGGCTCTGTCCTATAGCACTGATGCTCTTTTCTGCCCACCTACATCCAAGCAAGCATACAGAATGTGCGTTCTGCCAGTTAAAGGACATCTGAGTCTGACGGAAACAGACAACTTTGTGGTGATGCTGGTTACTAGAGTGAGTTAGTGGCAACAAAACATCTTTTCCAACCTATGGAGTGCTAGGAATCTTCAAGTAGCTTTCTATTTTTAAGTCATTTCAGTGTTCAGTGGTGAGGCACCGGAACAGGTTGCCCAGAGAAGCTGTGGCTGCCTCATCCCTGGCAGTGTTCAAGGCCAGACTGGACAGGGCTCTGAGCAACCTGCTCTAGTGGAAGGTGTCCCTACCCATGGCAGGGAGGTTGGAACTCGATGATCTTTAAGGTCCCTTCTAACCCAAACCATTCTGTGATTCTTCAGGAGTCCTCATAGCTGTCACATATTCTCATTGTAATCATGAACATGAGTTTTCTTACCCCACTGACAATTGTCACAACCTCAAAGCCACTGACAATTGTCACAACCTCAAAGCTATGGTTGTGCATTTCAGTCTTTGTAGAAGAGCATGCCTCTTTTATACACTGCCCTTGAGCCTTTCAGGAGCAACTGTGGATCAGAAGGACCTCCCATGTAAAGACTTCAGCTTAAGGCTTACATGAATCTTTCATCCTTGTATGTCTTTGATAGGTCTTATAAGATGGCCTTAAGTCTCAAAGTTAACCTGATGCTCTCCAAGTCCTTACTCCTACTCATGAGAAGCATGCTTTTGTGCAAGATCTGAAAAGGACAGGTTTTATATTCTCCTCTAAAACGATGACACTATTAGAGAATTTAATTGATTATTTACAACACCGCAGGAAAAAATCTAGCAGAGAAATGCTTTTGATGATGTTTCTGATAGGACATAACTTACGTAAAATACTGATATATCTTCAGAATCCGCTACACTTCTCCTTGGCCAGAGCCACTTGAGCATCCAGCATCCTTGATGAATTTCCAAACATGCAAAGCGACAACTTTGTTCTAAGTTACGTGATTTCAGCTGATACGATTTTTCAGAATTAATATCAAGAGTTGTTCACAACTGGACAGTGCAGTGCAATACCCAGTATTAGCTAAGGGATACCTACCTGCATCAAGGAGGGTTGTGGGGTTTTACTTTCCTTTGGGTTTAGGGGTTTTTTCTGTTTTGCTGAAGACAGAAAAAAGATAGCAGAGCAAAGAGGTTATTTGCCAGGAGCTCCATTTTGGCAGTCTCTGTGGACTAGATATCCACAGTATTCCACCACATTTGGCTTTACGCTGGAAACAGACAGAATAATAGAACCACAGGAGATGGGAGCAGGGGCAGAAGCAGCCAGTAATGCACTACATGCTACCTCAGGGCAGGGTGATTTGTGAGTGCAAAGAGGGAGCTTTGGGCTTGCAGCTGAGGCACCAAATCTCAAAAGGTGAGTGGGTGCAGGTAATGCTTCCTTGGGGATGAACAACCCCTTTTTGGCTCAGATACAGTTTCCTAGAATCACCTGGCAGACCAACAGCCACATGGGGGGCAGAAGGCAGAGGATCATGTCTTCCACCTCTGCAAATTTGCCTGTTGTGTGTGCAGAGAAGAGAGAGCAATGTCTGCCAGGGCACCCAACCAACCAACCAACCAACCAACAACCCAAAAAAATTACTGAGCAAAATATCCATTGCCATTGATTTACTTTGTTGAATATCATGGGATATTTAGTGCCACAGCAGGGGAGCTCTACAAAATGAATCTGCAATCCTGAAGGAAAAAAGGGTGGGTTTTACCCACTAGTAAAATTCTGAAATAGAGTAAATCCAAGTTGCGAGGGGTTAGACGTTCAGTCCAGCGTGCAAACTGCAATCCTATTTTAGGTACATCCTCCATTAGAGGATGTCTTGTGAAAAAATTACCTTCCCATTAGAGGACAAAGCTGCTCTGTAATTAAGATAATTATTTTTTCTATAGTTGTCTTTTATCTTATGTTTCAAGCTGGTTTTTTTTCTTTTCAACTTTTAAGTTTTTGAAATCAAACGTGTTAGGAAATCTTTTACAAGGTGCTAGTAAGAAAAACTGAGCAGCTGCTGGCTGCTGAAATGAGTCAGCTGAGGGTTGTTTCTGCTTAACTCTGCCCAGTGGGAACAGAAAATAATCTAGTGAATAAGAAAGACTCCATCTTTGAAAGGCCATGGTCTCCCTTCTTAACAAAGTGGCTGTGCTGGAGACCTTTTCTGAACAGCATTTTGTCAGATGCAAACCATAAAGGCATGCAGCTAAGCATCATAGCTGTGGCTGTATCACTTTTATCTCTGCACAGTGGGTACTGGATGCTGGGGAAAAATCTGACACCAAGTACAGTTTCACATGACTTGCTCTTCCCACCTTGTAACCAAGAGAGAGCTGGGGAGTCATCTTGTGTTTTCTGTCGAGGTCAGTAATGACCTGGAGCTCATGTTGTACAAGCACTATGAGACTGGGACCTCTCTCTCCACCCTTCAAAAAGCTTCATGCGTGCTTCCATATAAATCTCTCCTCTAAACCATGGTAACCTAATTAAGAGCTTTTTGTACCTTATCATATTTGATGGCTCCTGAGGTGAGGTGTGGGCTTCATACCTCATTTGCTGGTCACAGCATTAATGCAGTGCTGTACAGGTTAAGAAGTGCTGTTGTAAGTAATTACAAGGGGAAAAATAGCTTTGCTGCTTGACTGCCATGTGTGGTATTACATGCTCCATAAAGATGATGGAATTTGCTTGCTACCCTGCTCTAACACAGCTGTGTGTGTATGCCTGGTGATCTCAGTGCTGACACTGAGATCTTGCATCATACCAAAGCAAAAAGTGCTAGTGTAAGAAACGTTCATCTCTCTGAACAGCATCTGCAGATGAGAAAATGTTGTAACATATGCGCCTTGTGATGTTTTTGAGGTGCTGCTGTTCCCCAAACCTGCTGGCAATCACCAGAATATTGCTGCAATACAATGACATACCAGATAGATAGAGTCAAATATGAGTATAGTCATGTCTAAGATGCAGTCATGTAAGGGAAAATTCAGTAGGCATTTGGTGATGGGCAGGGCTTGTCCTGTTGGTTAGAAATGGATTGGGTGGATCGTTACCAGCCACTGTTCATAATGTGGCAAGAAAGGTAAAATTCCTCAAACCTAAGGTCTATTTTTGCAAAATCCTGAGATGCTGATGTTATTTAGCTGTTTTGGAAAATGTTGTCTGAAATTGTCAGCTCGGGAGGTAACGTGCTGATGTTATAAACTGTGCGTCAGTATGAAGAGAAATGAAATTCATTACATTTTAAGGCCCCATGACTAACAAGATTTGGGCTATTTTTCCATGTCTCTATGGAGCACACAAACGAGCACCTGTCTTTCCAGTGCCATTTACTAGGTAACTTTGTTTTTCAATCAGACTGTCATAAAAGCCCTCATACATGATTTACTGAGATAGAAGGCAGGGAGACTATAAAATTAGCCTGTTGACTTTCCTTGGCTACTTACGCATGTTGCTACTGGTCCCTCTCCAGCTGAATGAGGTCAATCAGCTCGATGACTCCAGCCCCTCTGCTGAAAATTTAGTTGTACAGAGCAGCTCTAACAAGGCACAGAAGGTCACAATCTCCTTGACAGAGAATTAGGTGCTAAATGCCCATGGGCCATAGGGAGACATCTGCCATTGTCTCTGCTAGCACTGTTCCTCCTTAGTGCACCAACCATCCCAGTATGGGGACATCTCCCTGCAGCTGAGGGGGACTTCACCATGGTTACTGCTGCAGATCCCTGTCCCCCCGTGGGATTTCCTTCCTCTGCTGTAGACGGCCTCAGTTAAATCAGTTCTGTCTCAGGTTCAGCCACATGATTATCAGCCTAATCACTTCCTGTTGGCTATACTTCTACTTGTCAGGTATTTGCAGTCTCTGCTCGTGTCCCATCTCTACCTCTCTTTCCTAAATGTACGATTGCTTGTCTAGCCTCAGATCGTAACCCTTTATGCTCTAATCTTTCCTAGCTTTGCATATGACCTATTCTGCCTGCTTTTTAATCTGTGATATATATATAATAAAGCAGAAGTCAAGTAGTATTATAAGGTAAACAGACGTGTATTACATCTCTTCATTCTCAGGCTGAAAAGAAATAGCGAAGGTGTAAATGACGGCATGCCCCAAAGTTGTGAACCAGACCCCAAAAACCAGATATTAGCTTTTCAAAAGGGATACATTAAAAGAAAACAAATGCATCTTCCACTTTCCTTTCTGTTTTTTAAACATCTTGGAGTGACAACTGTGGTGGTTCTCCTCCATAGCAAGGCAGATTGCAAGTAGTGAACAGCTAACAAAATGCAAATCTGAAATTTTCACTGGCCTTTCTCAGTGTGTACTTTAGGGACAAGTCTCTATCACAAGAGCTGGAAACAGTGCCCATGCAAAGGATCAGCATGTCCAAGCAGCATGGAAGTTTCTCCATGTGTTTTCTAGACATAGGACTTCAAGCAACCATGTGATCTTAAATGTCTCCCTTGCAAGCAGAGCCCTCTTTCCTCTGGCTTCAAAATCTAAGCAGGTAAATGAGGCTGCAGCATCCAAGAAGACACTGTAATATGGCCACTTATCCAGTAAGGTCTCTTCCTAGCCCCAAGGCCATGCACAGGGCTGGGAAGACAGGTAATAGTGCCAAATGTAAAACAGGTTCATGTCTTCTGAAAATAAAACAAATTACAAAAGAGAAATCTGAAAATGTAATGTGTCCCAAAAATTATTTTAAAATTAAACGTGAATTTCTTTTTCTACTGAACCCTCCCATCTTCACATGGGATTTATTCTTTGCTTGATTTATGTAAGACAAAGAAACAAAGAGCAAGCAGTAACTCTGAACTTCATTCTTAACTCTAAGGGATTTTACTTGGAACCTGATTAAACTCAAAGTTTGCACTATAAAGAAGTTTAAAAAAATCTATAGTGTATCATGTTAAATATTAATTCAATTTGCAAATATGTGCACAGTCTTCCAGAGTTCATCTATCAGGAAAAGAAGTAAAACCTGACTTCTCTTGTAGATGTGAACAAGAACTAACTGTTTTGTGAGTATTACTGCTCTAAAGTAAAATAGGTTTAAGAATTAGCCAGTATAAATATTTATTTGCCTGCAAAAGCTTTCTGTACTGGGATGCCTGGCCTGGCTTTCCCCTCCAGCAGCAGAGGCATTAAAACAAAATATATCTCCCATTCCTGTTACATTAGTTGCTGCCTCACTGTGCTGGCTTCTGTTTCCAGCAAGGGGAAAAATCTCTGCTGCCCTATTCTGCAGCTGGTTCCATTTAATTTTATCCTGCTCACCTGTAGTTGGAATTACACAATCAAAAGACACAGCCCATGACTGCAGGCTCCTTGAGTAACAGGGGTATGTTTATTCTCACAGTGGGGGTATGGTTTCATGCTCAATGTGTTGCTGGTTGGGATTTCTGGCTGCAGTACACTGCTCATCCTAAGAGGTGGGATTTGAGAGAAGGTAGGTGCTAGGACGTAGAGGGTTTGGTCTGACTTCTGAAAAGCAGCCAGTGCTGCTGCCAGCCCTTTGCAATCTTTCTAACCAGTACAAAGAGCTTTTCTTGAGCAGGCAGTGTGGGTGAGCTTTGCCTCTTTGAATCTGTGCCCTCCCTGTGCCAGAGAGGGTGATGAGTAGCTAGTGAAGGCTCTGGTCCAACAGCAATACAGCTGAAGGTGGCCCTCTCCAACAGAGAAATGCTGTGCTGGGTGTTTAATTCTTGTTTTGGGAAGAGCTTGCTGGAAAGCAAAAATGCTGTTTCAGAGGGAGGGGGAAGTAAGAAGAAACCTAAGCGTTGGTATCTTTTTTCAGAGGCTTACAGCTCTCCTTAATGCAGGAAGGTTCCTATATCTGATCTTCCTGCACCCTGCACTAGCTTCCTAAACTAGGGATTTGCTTGCAAGGACAAAAATCTCTTATCAGTGTCTCTAGCATGACTTCTCTATTTGATAATCCCAGTTATAAAGGAGATCTGGCTTCCAGTCCTTGCTTTGAATTGGGCAAACAGGGTAGGAGGCCAGTTTGCCTATATCCTGCATGTGCATCTTTCTGAGAAATTCAGCCAGAATATCTAATTTGACCTGAAGCCCAACCAAAAAGGGAGGGTGGGAAGGGGAAAAAAAAAAAAATCTTGTTTTATAATTGAAAGGAGAACTATAAACTAGTCTAAACAAACAAAAAAGAAAAAAAAAAAAAAACCCAAAACAAAAAAACTAAACCTCATTGGAATTTGCTCAGCCCTAACTATTTATATAAAAATCTCCATGGCAATCTCCCTTTATCGTCACTGTCTCCACAATCAATAACAGCCATATCTGAATGTTCCTGGAGTTATGGGTTTAACCAGTTCTCAGAGGTTGGGTACATCTTTGTGAGGTCTGACCCAAATTAGGTGAGGAAATTGTAGTTAAGAACAGCACGTTAGGCAAGATGTGAATGGTTCTGTAAAGGGCTGGGAAATATTACAGCTCTGCTTGGGAATGTAGAGAAGGATCTCAGTCTCTTCTTCCATCACCCCTTGATGTGCACTGGTGCTGCTCTAATCCCTCCAGAGCTGGAGAGTGTTTGAGGTACTGCCCAGCTGCTGTGAGGGTCATGTCCCTTCCAGCTCCCCTGTCTGCTGCCCATCACCTCGGGGATCCCCTCTGGGCTGAGCCTGCCTGGAGCTCAGCCCTGCCGGTAACCCTGAGGCTGTACCCCTGCTCGGGAAATGCCTACAACCAGCAAGGGAGAGGCTGTGCTGCAGCACAAGCCTTCAGAAGTTGTCATTGATGTAGAGGCTGAGCAATAGAGTCAGCCAACTGCTTGCTCAGGAAGTCATGGCTAATACACTTGCACATCTTTGGCCTTTTCCACCTGTCATGTAGCCTGCCAGACTGTTCCTTTTCCTTTCCTTCTATTTCCCTCCCCCCAAAGCAAATAAATACACCCACTGCAAAGGGAACAGAGAAAGTGGAGGCTGGGTTCAGCCACTGCTTCTACCTCTCACCTGAGGTTTGATCTTGCTGTGGCTGCTTCACAGCCTCTGCCTCAGCTTTCTTCTCTAAAAGCAAAGTGGTAATATTTGCTCTTAATGAAAATACTTCTAAGATTAGGTACTTTTAGAAAATTAACATAGCATGTTGCTGAAATTTGTCTGAAGTTAAGACAACTTGCTTATTGAAATTCTCCTGTGGGAGAGGAGAGACTAATATTTTGAAAGGCTTAGAAGTTAATGTGATTATAAATGCCAAGATCTTATTTTTCAGGCTGCTCTGGTTTACCTTCTCTCCATTCCCTATCTGGGGGCTGTGTTACATCACTGCTTCCAGCAGTTGCTGGTTGCAGGGTGAAGACTCCTGCGGCATTATTAATGGCAGCTCTAAGTGAGGGGACAGTGATTTACTGTATTTCATCTTCTGCAGCTGTGAATCTGCAGCATGGCAGCAGGGCCATTTAGTGGAATCCTAATTTTCAGTCTGACACGGACACAGAGAAAGGTGAGCTGGCTGGGTGAAAATAAAAACCTGTTAATATCCTCCTTTGCCCTCTCACAAGTGAACTTCTGCCTTCTGGAATTGGGAAATTAGGTTTGGGAATATCCTGCCATTCATGCCCCCTTCTCTCCCACAAGACAGCTTTTCAAGAGAAGTTGAGATAGTCTCAATTCTTCCTTTAAGCTTGGGAGGCTTTAGTTTTTTTGTATGTCTCCCTCTCTCTTATGTCTTTCCTCCAAACCCCACTTTTGACTGCAGCAGATCTTGCTAGGGAGAATCTCTGATTGGGACCTAGTTGTCACCAAATCTGCCCCGTGCTCTGAGCTGAGCACCATGCAGTGGGGCAGCAATGGGAGCCCTTGTCTGGCTCTTGGATCTGCCTCTACCAGCAGAAAAGGAGAAGTTTGCTTCTCTGTGCTATCAAAAAGAAGCTGCAGAATTTGACCTCCTGCTCTTGGTCTTGAAAAAGATACCTACAGATCATCTGAGGATGCTCACCGCTTATCCAAATTGAATCTCAGTGCCAAGTCGCTTGGTTTTGACCTGTGCTATAGAATTGTTAAATTCCCTGCAAAGCCACTGGCATTCTGCAGAGGGGAGTTGATAGGAGCACCTGGGAACACCTTGTGTTTTATTTCTGGGGTTCTTTCTTTTGGTCACAGTTTATCTGGCAGAAACCACAGGAAAATTGAGTGTGTTTTATGATGTTACATGGCAAACCCTGGCATTGCTTTCTGTCAGTAGTAGCGAGCCATGCCAATCTGCTGTGGCATGTTGTCATAAGAATATGAGCAAGCCCAGCAGCCCCTGTGGAAAGCTACTCAATGGGCTGTGCCTACCAAAGAAGGAGGAAAGGAAGAAGGAGAGAAAAGTTCACTTATTTGCTCCCAGGCTTCCTCTTCTGAGATTTGGATGGTAGAAATTGTGTAACTACAAGTAGGATTGATAATTTTATAAAAGAAATGACAGTAGGTACAATAACAGAGGGTAAGTGTGCCCATTATGCAGTCTGGCTGGCTATGATTCTTGCTTTAAGGCATCTCCTATAATTGCAGATTTCGTTGGTTAAGCTGTAAAACACTTTAAGGGTACAAATGAAGCTTGCATAACAATGACAGCACACATGTTTTGTATGTCTGCTATTCCCCTGAGCTGAATGGACTATAATGTTCAGGTCAGTTGTCAATGGATTAGTGAGAAAAGGGAAGGGGGAAAACCCCACACCTCTAAAATAATAGAAAAACTCCAAACATTTAGAAATAATTAAGATCGAGATTTAAAAACTAAATACTGAAATTATATTGCTTACTTTTAAGAATAGAATTTAAGAAAATTACTTGATTTAACCATGTGGACTCTGATAATCAAGATATGCAGTGAAAGAAGGCAGGATTCCTCATGAAAATCTCTAAACTTTATCACAATGTCAAATGCCTTAAGATATTTCTGGAGTTAAACTCTCAGATTGTACTATTGCTCTGTCAGGAAGCTGATGATTTTAGTTTAAATTCTTTTTTTTTTTTTTTTTTAAATATTCAGTTAAGAAACTATGCTTGAGATTTCTCCTTCTGACTCTCACTGTTTAGATTGTTCCTAACTTATGCTTCTGTATTTTTGCTGTTCAATGTAATCATTGGACACTCCAATATGAAATATTAGAAATACAGGGCACAAGAGGGATATATTCTTGTGGGTGGCAAGAACTTAATCTTATGCTATTTACTCTCTTATTTACTCTTCTTACTCTATGGGAAAGTCTCAGTTCTTACCTGGATGGATTAGTTGCAAAGAAAAGCAGTTATTTTCTCCTGCTTCTGCCTGGGCTGAAATTTCAGATGGAAGGCTTAGGTACACTAGTGGCTTTGCTGTGTGTGTATTTTGCCTAAGAAACTTGGTTTGCACAGAACAAAGCTCCCTCAAGTTTTCATTAATAGCATGGGCCTAGATTTGAGGGGGAAAAAAGGTATGAGGTGAAATGCAAAGCTTCAGATCTTCCTGCCAATTCCTTCTGCTCCGCTTCCTCCAGCAGCAGCAAAAGTTATGGTAGGTCTGGTTGTGATGCCTTATTCCAAAGCACTAAAAACCCCAGAGGCTGTGTCATAGTTTAAGTCCAGCCGGTAACTTGGAACCACGCAGCCGCTCGCTCACTCCCCCCCTTTTCCTTCCTCCCCCCGCTCCCGGAGGGATGGGGAGGAGAATCGAAGGAATGTAACTCCCACGGGTTGAGATAACAGCTCTCCAGTAACTAAGGTATAATACAAACCACTACTGCTACCAATAATAATGATAAGAGGAATAACAAGGGAAAAGGACACAACCGCTCACCACCCGCCGACCGATACCCAGCCCGACCCGAGCAGCGATCTGGGCCTTCCGGGTAACTCCCCCCAGTTTCTATACTGGGCATGACGTGCTGTGGTATGGAATACCCCTTTGGCCAGTTTGGGTCAGGTGTCCTGCCTCTGCTTCCTCCCGGCTTCTCCTTCTTCCTGGCAGAGCATGAGACTGAGAAAGTCCTTGGTCAGAGTAAACATTACTTAGCAACAACTAAAAACACCGGTGTTATCAGCGTTGTTCCCAGACTGAAAGTCAAAACCACAGCACTGCACCAGCTACTAAGGAGAAAAAATGACTGCTGTAGCTGAACCCCGGACAGGCTGAAAACAACACCGTTACAGACATGAACAGGATCAACCCTTGCTTATTGCAGTGCAGAAGGGACCATAGGACCTGATTAGGCAAAGTTTGGGATACAAGAATACAGCCAAGCTGGCTGCAGCTTTTGAAAAACCACAGCATTACCAGGGAGATGATTTTATTAACAGAACAAATGCTGGGTCCTCCTGCAGATTGTTACCCGGGCTGAATGGCACTGGGCACTTTTCTGCAATATGAAAATGTCACATAGCATGATCCTGTGAGTAAACACCGTGCTGATTCCTATCATGCAGAGTAGGCTGCAGCCCCTCAGGGTACACACTGCAGTGGAAGGAGGGCAATAAACCATGAATTATTAAGTTTTGTAACCCCAGTAGCTAGCAGGGTTTCTGTGCCAGGCTTCTTCACCTCTCTGTATTACTGGTAATCCTGCAAGAGCACCAAAAGATGTCTTCAAAATCTGTCAGTAAACTCTCCTGTTGGCAGAAAACCTAGGTGTGCAGTCTGGCACACTGATGATAACCAGGTAATCAGTCACTAAGTCTGGTGAAGAAGAGGGACTAGGCCAACTCCTAGCTTATCTCCCCACACATGGGAGCAACACAGTTGCAAAAGGCAGCAGCAATGCATAGCATCAGTTAGGGCTGCACATAGACCGAGTGTAGCGCAGCAGTCAGGCAGCTGCTTCGCTTGCAAAGCTGTACTACTTCATCTTTTGTCATTTCCTTCTACAGCCGAGGAGGTTGGAAGATCTGAATGCTCATCAAGGTAGAGAAAGCTATGATCTCATGTGCCTTGGAGGAAGGTTTACCTGATGCATCTTGGAAGGGAAAGGAGGCAGAGCTAGCCCCAGACTAGGCAGGTGCCCTAGGCAGTATTTCCAGGGGGACCCATCTCTGGCAGATCTACTTGTAACTTGGGCCAGCCTTGTGTCAAGAGTGTGGTTTGACACACATTTAGCCTGAAGAGCAGGAGCAGCATTTCTCAAATTGCAAGATTTAATGTAAGAAATCTCAAATTCTTTTTAAGGGTGGTCAAATTACTCTTAGGTGCCTCCTGTAAATTTGTCAGGGGCTCTTATAATTTCCGGGGCAGAACTGTGGCAATTCCTTAGGCTTCCCTATATAGCCACTATACTGCTGTGTGTATTTGAAGAGTATTCATTTGTGTGATTTGAGAAAGGCTTTAAAGAAATAATGTATTTTGGGGGTGTCTCTAGAGATGATTCTTCTATGAAATGCTTTTACTTGGGAGAACAAACTAAAGTAACGAATTAAATTCTGAAGCACTAATGTATTGTACGGGATACCTTAAACGTTTTCCCTTTCAGTGTCCAAAGGATTGTTTGGAGAGGGCTCTCAGGATAACATTAATCTCTAAGGTCGGTTAGTGTAGTGCTCATGTTCAGAAGTGCTGGTTTCAAACCCAATAAGTTTAAAACCCTGGATGGGAATGGATCTGAGAAGCTTTCATTGCTGTAGCCAAGTACCTAGGAGATAAAAACCTTTGAGATATGTTTAAATGTCAAATTTCAGGTGCAAAGCATATTACTGTGATTTGATCTTCAGACTCTGTATTTATCTGCCTAGCTTCTCCTATCAACAACTCTGTTTACCTTGGAGATAACTTTAAACTATTGATTTGGGTTCTTTATAATCCAAATGATGATATTTAAATCAAGCTATATAAATCATTCATTTAAGCACTATCTACAAGAAAATTTTGAAGGTTTTGGTTTCCATTTTTAGGGGCTTAAAAAAAACGAGCACTGGACAAACAGTTTAAAAAAGCAGGAGAATCATCAGCTATGTATTCTGTCATTTTTACTTATGTAAATAGCAAATAAATGTCAAATCTGCAAGCGTCACCTAGATCTCCTACTCTAAAAAGAGCTGCTCTAGACTGTCAGTTAATGGAACTTAATGCGACTGATGTGTTTTCTGTTTCTCAAAATGAGGATGTAGGTAGTTTGTATAAAAATGAGGCTTTGCACTGCCTGAAGCATGACTCCAAGCAAAGATGATAATTTCCAGATGCTTACCTTAAAATGAAAGATCTTTTCTTGTATTTAATAACCGAAATATCACAGTATGCTTAAGGATGATGCTGACATTTTCAAAGACCACCCAAGATGTTCCCTTTCTGACTGCAGATATGCTCTGGGTCTCCATGGGATGTACTGTCTTTTCCTTTTCTGCTCTCTTGTGTCTTTTTGGCTTGCTTGCATTCTTCCTGTTACCAATTTCTTGGAGTCCAACTTCGATATTAGCAAACACCTAATTGTCATATCTGTAATGTTAATCTGTAATATTGTAATAATCTGTAATCTGTACAGATATTGTCATATCTGTAATGAGTGCTTGACTTTCAAAGGTAACATAAACATATACAATACATAAAAAATTAAATTTCACTGATCACCACAACTCTTAAGATTAATTGTGTTAGTAATTTGATTTCTCATGTAATTGCTTCTTAGCTGAAGATGAGGCTTGCATATTCACTCAGTGCTAGGTCAGGTTCAGTGAACTCATTTATTTATCCTTCTTATAGGACATCAGAAGACTGTCTAAACAGATGAAAGTAATTCCTTTTGATCTAACTTTTTCTTAAAAATATTTTTTTCCTCAGAAGAAAAGACAAACACTTTAATATTTCATTTTTGTATTTTCTTAATGAAAACTTTGGTATTTAACTTAGCACTTTGGGCTCAAAAAAATCTGAGAATTAACTAGGTTAAATAGTAATTGATCCAAATAAGTACCTGTTTGCATCTCACTCTTGGAAAAAACAGTCACAAAATCAAACTAAAGTACTTTTTTCAAGTGCTTGCTTTCTCCTGCTAAGCAGGAGAGCAGTTCTTTACATGGCTTGTTACCACACGGCTTCTCAGGCAGGGGGCAGCTGCAAGTGGCACTGGAGGAAATGTCTGGTCAGGTGAGGTTTTGGGGAGGAGACACGTGAGAAGTATGTGGTGACTGAAAAGACACTTTCCAAGCTTTCTATTTTTAACTACTCCAGGAGCTGATTAGGAAAATCAGTTGTCTACTGATTTTTTCTACTGATGCAGAACAATGTCAGTTTTGTCACAGCCTAACCAGGAAGTTGGGTTCCCAAGTGTGCTCTGCGTTGGTCTCTGCTAGAGTCTGTAATTTAATGAAGCTCCCACTGACTTTGGACACTGAGGTTTCCTGATTTTGTGTGAAACTGTCAATTATTTCAATTCTGAAAAGAACTATTGATTTGCTTACATGCAGCTCTGGACCTGAAGTTACATGTATGTAATCATACTGTCTCATATAGTCAAAATGCCATTTATGGCTGACTCTGGTGTTGCACAAACATTTATGTAGGTGTAATTTTAGGAAGAAGCACTGCCTCTGTTATCACGTGCAACACCACAGCTGATCTCTGGATCTCAGATCCAACGTTAGCATGGATCCAATGGAAGCAGAACAGTTAGCAAGACAGCCTTTTGGGGTGCAAACCAAGGAGGAGAGGTGGAGAGCCGCCCTGGCTGCAGGGAGCTCATCGAAGTCTGCTTTGTTCTTCTGCAGACTCCAAGAGCTCTCCCTGCCTTTATGTGCTTTTGGTTTATGGTAATGAAGCAAGAGGAAAATTAGGCTCCAGGCATTCACGTGGCCATGAAGTACTGAATTTTTTATAAAGCTTAGTAACTGTCATTTTTCAAGTAATTTTCTAAAAGAGGACTAGAATATGGGTAGTGCACAGGAACCAATATACCTTGAAAGTACATTTATTCATTTTAATAAGGCTGGCAGTGTACCATGACTCACCATAATGAATTAATTTGGTGTTTACCATAACAGCACTGAGCTTAATGAACTTGTGATATTTATGCAACTGTCTGTAGATGTTCTCTTGTCATTCGGGATTTATGAATACATACTACTACGTTTATTGCCAGTTTCTCCTGAGCAGGACAGATCTGCATGGTGAAATGCCGGTTAAGCTCACCTCAGCTTTTTCTGTATTAAAATTAAGATGAAAATCTTGAATAACTTTATTTCTGTCTTTATCTAGGTTTCTGAATTGTTAGTATTCAGCAAAACTGTGTGGCTTGCTTGAACAAAGCTATTATAGAGCTGTCCTTAACAAAATTCCACCACAGTTGTATGATAAATACAGTTAATATCTCATTTTTTTTATTACTGCAGATGCCATTTCATTTAAATTTGGCCTTCTGTATTTGAGAGTGTCCATGTAAGTTTAACAGATCTAAGTAGTTCACTAGTTTGAACAAAGTGATACTAGTTCATGGCCTCCAAGTGATGAGTGCTGCATCATCTGAAGCTAATGGTTCTTTGCTGAGCAAAACAGGTGGTCAGCCACTTTCTTTTCATATTGTTTCATATGCAAATCCTTAATGCTGAACAGCAGGTCTGTTTTACTACTGCTTCTTCTATCATATCTAAAAGGTGAGACGCTTACCCTTGTTTCTGTGCACTGACTTCCTAGCAACAGCCAAGCACTGCTGAAGGGCAGGTCAGAAGGTGACCTCCTGCCCACCCTCACAGGGCACAAGTTAGTTGGATTTAAATCTGTTTGGAGTCCCTGCCAGAAAACAGGCTTCGCAGCTGGACCCAAGGGCATTCTTTTGCTGGGTTAAGTGGTGGGAATGGGTGGAGAGGGAGCAAGACTTTCTAATCTGGCAGCCCAAGCTGCATTTGGCTGGTGTGAAAAATTTCCTCTCATGGAGCCCGTGATTGGCAGCTCATTAAAACACTGGCTTAAAAAAAAAAAAACAAAAAAAAAACCAAACAAAAAAAAACCAACAAAAAAAGAAACCGCATAGAAAACAGTTTCTCCAAAACCAGCACTTCTGTTTACAGATACCAAGACCTGTAGTCAAACGAAGGACTGGAAGAGCAATGATCTCTCTGCCTCCAGGTGCTTTGCTCATCTTGCAACCTCTCCTGGCATTGCCTCAGTCTGCTCAGGAGCAGGCACTGCTCCCCTCTTTCTTTCACCTCGGGACAGCTACTTCTGTCCTATACCTTCCCACTCCTCCTTCACCTCTGGGCTGTGTTTTTCATTGATCTGATGTCCTTTTTAATTTTAGGCTTAGATTTAGGCATAGCTAACTGGGTAGTGCAGCTGGTGCTGGGCAAGCAGACGATTCTGGATGACCACCTTCCCACCAGCTCTTTCAACACTTTCGAGTTTTACTTCCAACCATTCTCCATCTCTTTATTCTGTCTGTTTGAGCAAGACAAAATCACACAGGAATATTCACCTCCTGTTAGTGAACACAGATATATCCTTCACTCTGCTCAGCAGCTTTGTAACAGTCCATGGCTGCAATATGATGCAAATGTGATACGTTGGGCAGTTGGGGAATGATAGTATTTGTTGGCCCTGGGGAAAGCATCAACATGTGTCTCCCACAAGGCCCCAAGGATAAGGTCAAAATAATGAAAACTCATTAGGTCTCAGTGAGACAATGAAGTGCTGCTGGTGGGGAAGGAGGTGAGAAAGATCCCAAGAGCCTCCTATTTGTCTCCATCCTTATTTCGTGTTTTCCTCTTCCCCAAGCAGGAGGCACCAAGCTGGGTTGGGCAATGGCCATCTCTCCGCCACAAAAGCAGGTGGCACCTGCAAAAGCTGCTCTGCTGGAGAGGAGGTGGGCCTGCTTTGCCAAAAACTAAAGACTGCTCAGGGAGATGCAATAGGAGTTGGCATCACCCCTATTCCCCTCCTAGGAATAAGAAGGATTTGGGCAGTCACTTCACTGAAACAAAAAAAAACCCCAACTCTTCCTTGTGGGTTCCTACCTGTCTGCTTTGATAACTGAAGGATGGTCACAAATCAGCTTAGTTTTATATCTTGTTTTATGAGAGGGAAACCAAATTCTCTGAAGACTTCGTATCAGATTTTTGTTAGAAAAGCTCCAACGTGGAGGTTTTGCCCAAAGAATTTGACTCATGGCTAGCCACTGGAGAAGTTACCTGGGCTCTGTCAAGTGCCTGACCACATCTGCAGGCACTGAGCACTCCCAAATGTGACCTGTGCAAGCTACCCAGGAGCCAGTGCATGGGCTGGGGCCTTGGCTCTGGTCCCCAAGGCACAGCTCACTGGGGTACGCAAATACCTGTTTATTCATTTACTTCCTTACTTGCTTTTTCTCCCCCTTTCAACAGGGCACTCATTGCATGGCCCTGCACATCTCCTCCCTGCAGCAGCCTGATCCTGGAGACTAGAGACAGAGTAGCACCTCATCATCTTCTCTTCCTCATCAGTGCCAGTGGTGAAGTTACCCCTCTGCATAACACAATCCTCGTGCAAGAAACCAATATTCAGTAACCTTTGGCATCTCAGAGACCATGTATTAGCATTTTTGATCTCATTCTAAATGGCCTGTCATGTCTCTGGCTTGCTACTCAGAAGTAAATCAGGATCAAAAAACTGTTGTCAGAGATGTCTCAATTTTGTAGCATTTGTGACACCTTGCTATCATAGAATCATACAATGGTTTGGGTTGGAAAGGACCTTAATATCATATAGTCCCACCCCCCCTGCCATGGGCAGGGACACCTCCCACTAGACCAGGTTGCTCAAGGCCCCATTCAGCCTGGTCTTGAACATCATCATCATAAATTGGGATTTTTTTTATCTGTGGGTGTTTTGCCTGAGTAATTACATTTCACTGCCAGCAGCAAAGTACATAGTAACCAAATCCAGCCCTTTTCCCACTGATTCAGTAGGATTTGTTCACATGACTGGCAGACTTGGAAACCACAGGTGGTTTAGTTTTCTGTGCATTAGACATCACTTGGCACTGTGAATTCAGGGCCAAATTAGTTAAAGTGCATGCAGATGTTTTCTTTTGTGCAGCTCAATAACTTTACGTCATAGCCTTGAAAAATGTTATTGTAACAGTTTGCCTGCTAGAGGAAAGTATACCAAGACCTGCACTCTATCCATAAGCAAGTTGCAAAGGTCATGTTTTTCAGACAAATCAGATCGTTTCAATATATAGGCTTCTTAATGTTGGTATTTCAAAACAGCAGGAACTCATGCATCCTACTTACTACTTTCCACCACTCTTACTGCTGGCTTGTGTGTTGCAATACAACCAGTACAGCAGACTCCAAGGAGCTAAGGTTGTCGAGGAAAAGTTCAGTTGTAAAAATCAGGGACTTGTGAGAAGAGGCACTCGCTGGAAATATAGCATTTATCACATCATTAGCATTCAGAGCAGTTAGTTAATGCATTATTATTTTAGTCATTTATTAAATTTGAAAATCAAATATCAAACTGATTGTAGTGTCTGCCACCCAGCAGGTACCTGAATAGAGTGTGTGAGGGCGCTAACCGGGAACTGCAGCAGAACCACGTATTCTTATGGAAAGAGACCTGCAGCACCCGAGTATAGCGGTGCCTGTGTGCTATGCGCGCTTGCAAGAAGCCTTCCTGCATCATGTTGTTTTTCACGGAATTTCAATTAAAGTATGATTTTCATTTCTGAAAGTGTGCTAAAAAAATAGGAAGCTTTATAACTAGGAACAGGTTGGTAGTGTTAAATCTTATACTATTATAAACAGGTAAATCTAGAAACAAAGTGTTAGTACTAAAAGTCTGACAGAAAGAGGATCTCCTTGTTTTCTCTCTATGAAGTTAATATAGTTATATATTCATGCTTTTATTTATTTTGATATGTATTTTATCTCTCAACATTTGTTTTCTGCTGCAGTTTTACAAGGCTTCATTATAAGCTTTCCATTCCTCAAGCTTTTCCATGAGTTGATACAATCTCTGGTTTCTGCTTCTTTCTTGTGTTTTCCTTTAAATAATTGAACTTATATGTCACATCCATAAAGAAAATTGCTGATAATTAGCAGAAGTACAATTAGGAATAAATCTCTGCTAAGGAACAAGCCAAAGTTCAGTGTCTTTATGCAAATGCCAATTGTTAAAAAGATGTCTTGTGTAATCAGGAATTATACTGACAAGTGAAGAATCATTTAATTAATGAGAATAGAGCAATCATTTGGATGGCTCGTTCTACTACTGCCTGAATAAAAGAGAGAAAATAGCCCTGCTCAGGGATTAGAGCTGCTGCTGGAAGAAATAAACCCAGCAATGTTGTTCTGTTACTGCCTTGTGTAGATAGTACAGTAATTCCTAAATACAAAAACACATATGCCAAATGTTTGGATTGGGCACTGAAAATTCATCTTCTATTATTCCACAAGAATGTATACAAGAGAGTTCTGTTTATGCTGGTTATCTGCTGCTCTTGCTAACTTGACAGACTAATGTTTGGGCCAAAATACTTACATAAGTCCTATTGCAGCAAGAGCCAGAATTATGGTGAGTTATGTCTGTAAGCACTGTATGCCATGATAGAGAAAAGTGTATGGGCTGCTTGCAGTTGCTGAGGAGTAGTTATGGTAGGATAGGGCCTCTGGAGGTCTCCAGCCCAGCCCTCTGCTTAAAGCAGGTCCAGTTAGGTCAATTTGCTCTGGACCTTGCCCAGTGGGCCTTTGAATATAACCAAGGATGGAGGTGCTACAAATTCTGTGTTCCAGTGTTTGACCTCTCCCATTTTCCTTTCATCTAGTCAGAATTGTTCATGTTCCAGTTTGTCCCAGTTACATATCTTCTTGTTACTGGGTCTGGCTCTGGCTTCTCCGCATGCTCCCAGTAGGCAGCAGTGACATCAATTCTGTGTCTCCAGTGCTCCTCTGAACATGGATGTCTCGTAACAGCTATTCTGTTTCTTGCAACAGAACAGAGTCCTCCCGTCTTTGACTTATTCCTCCCCCCTCAGGCAGCTTTGGGATGGGGCTTCCCTAAGTTGTCATTGGGTTTGGGACAATTCGAAATATAGCCCAGGTAACTCTGACCTTGTTTGCCATTCTCCAGGGCTGGACCTTCAGCAACGTACTGTCACAAGGCATTGCATAGCACTGCTCAGCAGTAACTAAAGCATCCCTGAGTTATCAACAGTTGCCAGCACAAATCCAAAACATGGCCTTATACCAGCTACTATGAAGAAAATCAACTTTACCCCAACCAAAACCAGCATAGGATATGCCATAGAAAATTAAGTGGCTTCATTGACATAACTACCTGGTCAAGTGGCATTAGAGATTGAATGATCTCTGTATGGAGTAGTTGCTCTGTGCTTCCCAGGTGCATTCAAACTCCCTTTCACACTACTGTATTTTTCTGAGGTTGAGGTAGACCACTGCATTGAGCTGTTATGGTAGCCCTGTGTCAGTGGAACAGCTTTTCTTCCCCCTTCAATGCAGTCTTTGGTAGCAACATCCCAGATCTCTGCTGCTTCGCATGCACTTGGATTTTTTGCATGCTGTGTGAAATGATTGCACAAGTAATTGTTTGCTTCCAACACTGAAATGAGAAACAAATTTATTACATGAAGGAAAACACTCCCCTTGTTTTATTGTTTTTAAGTGTAATCATTGAAATTTTGTTTGGTTAACCAGAGGCACCCAGCTGCTACTTCAGTCGCTGCTGGATGTTTGTTAAAAAAACAATCTCCTCAGGAACAAACAAACTGGATATGAAAATCTTCCTTCAAACAAAATTCTCGTTTCTCAAACTGTTCATCCACAGGAAGTCTAGCTAAGTGCACAAACACTGCAAGCTGCCCAGTAAATCTTCGGCAGTGACTGGTTATGTAGGTGCAAGGATGAGTGAATTCTGCAGCAAAGAACCTTCCTATGGAAGTCACTTACCAGCAGGTCGCATGCTCCCATTGAGCAAGGTTAGTTTAGGTTGTCACGGTTCTGCTCTGTCTCCAAAGCAGCAAGTAGGCAACCTGATAAAGGTTTGCAATAAGGCAGAATAGGTACAATACAATAGGTACAACACAATAGGTACAACAAGGTTTACAATAAGACCTTTACAAAGGTCTACAGTAAGGTGGAATCATAGAATAGTTTGGGCTGGAAGGGACCTTCAAAGGTCATCTAGTCCAGCCTCCCTGCAATGTACAGGGACCTCTTGAACTAGATCAGGTTGCTCAGAACCACATCCAGCCTGGCCTGGAGTGTCTTCAGAGATGGAGCATCCACCACCCCTCTAGGTAGCCTGTGCCAGTATTTTACCACCACTCCACCCTCGTTGTCCTGTCGTATACCTGAACTGTATTTTCCTTTTTTTTTTTTTAATTGAAGTATCTCTTCTCCAGTGATTAAAATGCAAAAAACGTGTTGTCAAATATCTAATGCACTACAAAAATCAATTGGCATAGTCTGTAGTGGAAAACAGTTAAGGAAAAAGAGACTTACGTGTGCTTTCCTGTATCTTGAGTGCAGCATAGATACCCATATGCTCAGTCTTACAGGCAGCCCAGCATTCAAGCTTTCTTTTCTAGCTAAATCACTCCATCTGGATTCATCGGCTGCTCAGCTTTCCAAGGCGTATGAGAAGGTGCGGGTAGTTGGATTATATCCTTGTGCTCTCAGCTGCCATCTCCACTGCCCTACTGTAACCCCTGACTCTGTGCTTTCTCCTCAAGGATTTTGGAGCTGCAGCAGAATGGCGACATGGACATACTGAAGCATAAGTGGTGGCCAAAGAACAGTCAATGTGATCTTTACTCATCTGTGGATACCAAACAGAAAGGAGGTGCCCTGGACATAAAAAGTTTTGCAGGTGTTTTCTGCATCCTTGCTGCTGGGATTGTCCTATCCTGTTTCATTGCAATGTTGGAAACATGGTGGAATAAAAGGAAAGGCTCCCGAGTTCCGTCAAAAGAGGTATTAGACCCTCCATTTCTACTGGGGAGTTTTCATGCACCCTAAAGATTGCTGCCTTGACTTTATAGCATTAGAGAGGGTGGGGAATCAAATTCAGAGATGTATCCTTAGCTTCCCAATTTTTTAAGGTAAATGTTGTTCCTCAAAATCTCTGGCTATTCTTTCTAAGAAAAACTTGAATGAAAAAAAATTATATTGACGATGTATAAATATGCAACTATTCTGAGTAAAACACAACTGTTACTTGCAGAATAGTACATTATTAATACATCAATGTTTTGTTCATTATTCCCACTGGCGAAAGCTAACTTACTGAGCCAGTAAGTTCAAAGGTTTCTTAGCTTCTTCTTGAAAAACATATCTCCTAAGCTCAGTGGCTGAGTCTTTCAAAATAGATTTGCAAAGTTTAGCCCTTTAATTAGCAGTTTAAATAAGCTTGTCCCCATTTTCAGAAATGTTAACCTCTTGAGAGTTCCATGAACTTCAGTTCTCATTATTTCCTCTGAAGTCCAGGGAAGCAAGAGCACGGTAGATTTTTCAGATTAAGGCCATGCTTATCTCTGAAATCTACTACAGGCTTGTTTCAGAAACCCTTGGGTGGAGACCACGGGGAGATACGTTACTTTACACCAGAAATGAGTTTGCTTGTACACCTGCACGTGTAATGCCTTCCTTCCCGTGGCAATCTACTTGTCCCTTTACCAGCCATCTGAGCCTTATTGCAGTCTTACAACAGATTTTTTTTACCTTCATGATTAAGTTTTTAGCTCTACAAAATACTACAAAAACATTGGGAAAAAAAGAAGTTACAAAAACGTACTTGGCAGCAATGCCCAAAGCTGAACCTAAAATTGAGCTTTAGTGTAGCACTATCAATTACATCTTTTCTATCTGTGTAGCTTGTGGGGTATTGCTGTTAATTTGTGTGCAGTGGTCTCACCTTCTCTGCAGTTTCTCCATTGTGTTTATTTCCGCTTAACCTAATGCTGTGTAATCAGGCAGGATTAATTACACTACCTAATTAGACAGCATTGGCACTGATGTTAGAATGTTTAATCTTTTCTTGCCTGTTTTAATTCCCAAGCTTTTTTTTTATTCAAGATCTGGACCAGACCATTATTAAAAGAAAAAGAAAAAAGAAAGAAAAAAACAATCTCAAGTGTTTAAATTGGGTTCCTCAGGAATGAAAACCATAGAGTTTCAACTGGTTAATTATTTTAAAAACTAAAATGTACTTGATTGTTGTTTACCCAAACTTTCAGAACTTCTTCATGTTTATCTGGTGCAAAACAAAAACGAGTAACAAAGGAAAAGAAAAAAACAACATGGATATTTTATATAAAATTTCCTATTTCAATTTTCAAATGCAGAGAAATTCAGGTGTATATTTTCCACAAATGGTATAATTTGGCCTCCTTGATCTTTGTTACATGGTCATTAGCTTAGCATTTAAAATTGCATCTCAACGCTAAATTGAAAAGCTTGGCTCAAAACTGAGTTTAACGTGGATGTGTGTGCTGAATGTCCCCACTATCCAGGATGTGGGGGTCATTCAGCAAAGAAATACATCTTAACTAACTTTCTTAAAATTCATTTTAGCTTCCATGAAATCCATTGGCTCTTCCAGGCCACTAGTCCAGAATCGGGGGTCAGATTGGGCCAGTTTGTGGTCAGCAAGCCAACCCTTTTTCCTGGTGGCTGCCATCTTGTGCTCCAGAATGCAAGCATTTATACTGAAAAAAATTGTCTTATGGTTGCGAAGATAACATTTCGGTCGCGTACCAGAAGTAACCCATTCAGTGATGTCTGCCTGAGTCTGCAGACAGCCTTAAACGGTAGCTCTGAGAGAAGTATCAACCGCCCCAGTAATCTCAATGGGATGTTGACTCTGAAGCCTGATGATAATTTAAATGTGAAAACTGCTGAATATTTCACTACTGATCACACAAGAGAGAAGAGGAAAGATCATATTATGGAGATATGCACAATCTTACTGTGAGTGGGTCTCATTTTGGTGTATCAGTTGGGTGGAGATCGGGTTGTGGGCTAAGCATGGGAGAATATCACCGCTTATATATTTTCACTGGTCTGACCCTAGCCCCAAATGCATCTCTGTAAAAGAAAGATGAATATTTTGAGTAACCTATAGAGGCTCAGAAGTGATGAAATTCCAGTCTTTTAATGATTGGCTTTCTAAATTAGAAAGTGTTTCTGATTTTTTTATTCTTTTTTTTCAAAATTAGAAACAAACAACAAAAATAAAACCCCACAAAAATATTTATAAAAATTTTTAAAAAGGAAAAATATTTAGGACTGTACCTCAGAGACATAGTCATGACTTGCACGTGTTAACAGAGCCTCTGTTTATTTCTTTTGCTTCTGATGTGGCCTCAGTTCTCCTGCATCTGTATGCAGCTCCAAAGTTTTTAAGAGAGAGCGTTTGGTGAATGCGTTTGGTTTTGATGTCAACTGTGTAGTTGTTATGTGCATCCATGTCTATGTCCACATACGAATAAACTGTAGACAGAAAGCTAAGTCCGAGAAATGAGCACTGCATTTTTTCCTTCCCATGATGAGCTCAAACCAAAGCCTCTGTGGTCAGCGATCGTCCAGTCCCTGGAAGATCCCTGATGCCCCATTCCCTTCCCCTTTTCCCCCAGTTTGTCACCCTGTCCCTACCCTCAGAGGGTAAAATCCCAGAGTAGAGCTGGCCTGTCAGTCTCCTTCCAGTCAGACTCTGTGTTTGGTGTGGTACCAGTGCAAATATTCAGTGATCCATATTGCTAAGCAGATGAACTCCTGCAGTTTGTTCTAGGTGTGGACTCTTTCAGAGTACTTGACTTCATTCCTAAACAAAGGAGGGATCTCAAGCCCATACATTATTCTAGGAGTTCTGCCATTGATTCAGGGAGCTCTGGATCAAGCCAGTCAGTGAATTGCAGTAATCAAGGCTGGAAGTCATCAGTGCACATCTATCGGCTGCCTAATTATCCTCTGTGAGGTCCTAGAGTGTGAGATATTTCTAGTGGCCTGGAAGAGCCAGTAGATTTCACAGAGATTAAGGTAAATTTTAAGGTTAGTTGTAATTGGGTTTTGTTCTGAATTAGCTGCACTGCCTAGACTGAGGGAATACCCCTGCTCGTGTACACTTAATGCTGCTTTGAATTAAGCTTTGCAGTTCAGTCGAAATATGTATGTGCAATGCAGGTGATTTACTATGTCACCCAGGACTTTCTCCTCTTTCTTAACTTCCGTGCTTTTAAATTCTCAATTATAACAACCAAACCTGTTTAATTGAGTTCTCTGGGAGGAGAGATTTAAGAAGGAAAGGGGACAGAGGTAAGAAGAGGGGTGATAAAATAAATACCCCAGGTTGCCTTTTCTTCTTACCCACAAGAGCGTAATTCCATTACAATCAATGGAATTGCTTCTTTGTACGTAAAGGGAGAATTAATCCCTCCGTTGGCACCTTAGTTGAAAATTGCCTTGTGTACTGCTTTCTGTGTGATGTCCGTGAGTCAGTAGTGCTTGGTTTTTTGTCTGGAAGTTCAGCTTTTCTACACCACATTTTATATTACAAAGGCAAAAAGCGACATGAGATGTTTTTAGCCTTTCCATAAGCCCTGAGAGGATGGTAAAGACAGCAACCTCATCCCTCGGAGCCTCCCATGTTGACATCCAAATTTAGTCTTCATTGCAGAGTTGAAAAACTGGCATCATCCCAGACATCTGAGATTATGCTTTGCTTTCGTGGCAGAAAGTTTACTGTTATTCAGCTGTTGCTAGTCCAGTCCAAGCCCTAGCTCAGAGCCTGGCTTTTCCTGACAGAAACCCACTGGAAGTGCTTGGAGGGAGCCATGGTATAAGTTTTGCTTAGCCCACTCAGCTTCAGGGAGTGGGAGTGTTTGCTGGTGACACTCAGAGATGCCATCAGCCAAGAGCCAGCTGTAGTTAATTGTGCGTTGTGCTTCCCGAGCAGTTCTGATCGCACTGTGAAGCTTCAGCCCAGCACAAATGGCAATGGTGAGTGGTGCCTCTTGTTTTTCTCATTCCCCAGGACGACAAGGAGATTGACCTGGAGCACCTCCACAGGCGCGTGAACAGCCTCTGCACAGACGACGACAGTCCCCATAAACAGTTCTCCACCTCGTCGATTGACTTGACCCCGCTGGACATTGACACTTTACCCACACGTCAGGCACTGGAGCAAATCAGTGACTTCAGAAACACTCACATCACCACAACCACCTTCATACCAGAACAGATCCAGACTCTGAGCCGCACGCTGTCTGCTAAAGCCGCTTCAGGTTTCTCCTTCGGCAGTGTGCCCGAGCACCGAACTGGCCCTTTCAGGCACAGGGCACCCAACGGTGGCTTTTTCAGAAGCCCCATCAAAACAATGTCATCTATCCCTTACCAACCAACTCCTACTCTGGGGCTGAATATCGGTAGTGATCCAGACCGAGGCACCTCTATCTGAGCATCAGACCAAGTTTCTTCACTGTTTGTTTTTTAGGACTCCCTTTGCAAGGAGCAGCTGTAATATCATGGGACTAACATGGATGTAACCTTTCTTCTTTTCCTTTTTTTTTTTTTTGTTTTGTTTTGAGGGGGTTTTCCTTAAATTTTTTGGGAGTTGTTTTTGTTTGGGGTTTTAGGTTTTCTTTTTGGTTGTTATTTTTAAATTTTATTTAAGAATGAGGGTTATTAGCAACAACTCTTCCTCCTCCTCTTCTCTGCTTTCTCAGTCTGGTCTCCTCTGTCTCCCCTTATTCTCTTTACTACTTGAATCGCTTATTCTTTAGTTTATTGCCGCGTTAGGTTTTGGTTATTTCAGGCTTTTCATATACTTTAAATATAGGAAACGTGCAGCAATTCATGCATAGAAAAACCCTGAGGATTACTTTACAGAAGGGCATTCGCTCCTCCTCCCCCGCTGCCTTTTTTTACTATAATTGCAATAACTTAAGTCCTTTCCATATATTCTGCTGCATCCAGTCAGAGCTCCACTGCTGTGTGTCCTTTTAACTGTGGACCAAAGGCAAACCCTGCAGTTTAAAAAAAAAAAAAAAATGGAAAAAACAAAAAAAAAAAAGGGCAAAAAGAAAAAAGAAAAAAAAAAAGAGAAAACAAAACAAATGAAGTTAAAAGACCATTCAGGCCCCATCCCATAATACCAGAATGCAATTTTGTAGGATTACAAAAAGCCATTACTATGCCAGTAAAACTACAGTTAAATCTACTTTTGCACTGCAACAGTGCATATGACCTTTATGTGATTGTACAGTGTTTAAAGTTTTTCTTATGTACAGTAAACTGTATCATATGGCAGAAGCCTCTCTTGTGTTAAATAAATTAGTATCTCATACATATATATATACATATATACACACAGGTATGTATATATATATACATGTATATATAGCTAAAAGATGGCAGCCGTTGCTATTGCAATTCATTTAATAAAGCTTTAGTAAAAACGTGTTGTATACAGGAAAGATGTACAGTGCAGGGGGTCTTTTCATTTAGAAAAGACAGGTTGCTTTAACATTATTCGGACTTGCATCGTTTGCCAACAGAGCATATTTTATACTTTTTTATTAGAACATCTGGGGCAATTTAACATTTGTACCTAGATGTAACTCCTTTGGTTAGGTTTTGCATTGGCTATTGAGCATTCTATAAGGCTAACCTTGATAATTTTACTTTTAATTAATTAGACAAATGGAACTCTGTCTTAGGTATACCATGTTCATGAACAACTAATGTAGCTCTAGAGAAGTTTAAACATAGATCAAAGGTTAATAAATTGTTTTCCAGATCAGTACAGTTGATCAATACAATAATGATGTTAGTGGAAAAAAAAAAAGCCCTCAAGAAATACAGATGTGGCCTTAATTATAATTATATATTGTTCTAGGGATAAAAAAAAGATGAACGGGCACTCATTTTAACCCTTTATATGTTAAGTTAGGTGTAGAGGAGCTATGTATTTTTTACATTAGTGCCAACTGTATAGAACAAGAGAAAGAACAGCAGTGAGAGCAAAACCAGTGCCTACTTTGGCACCAGCTTTTTAAAGTAACACTGTTACCTGTTAGAAATGTAGGAAGAGCTTTCAATTTGTAATCCTTAAAACTAAAAATGCAGTTAAGTAGAAAGCAAGCAGTTTATCCTGTGAGTTTTTTTGGTTTGGTTTGGGTTTTAATGCAACCATACACTTATTTTAACCTAACTCATTCTTTGGCTAGGATTAATAGGAATCAGCCTATGTGATTTGCTTTAGGATAAATTAAAAGGTATATTCTTCAGATCTATTCTATTTTGATGCTAATTCTGTTCTGGGGGAGCATCTTGTACTGTCACTGTTTTTTGTACTAAATCTACAAATATTGTCTACTGTGTAAGGCAGAACAAATTCTTATCGTCCAGAAGGCCATTTTGTTTCCAGGGTAGCAAGTGTCTAGAAGCATGCACAACTTGCTTCCCCCTTGTAACATTCATGAACTCATCCACATTTCTGAGTAAAATAATAATAATTTAAAAAAAAAAAAAAAAAAAAGAAAATTTCTTTCCAACAAGCTACGTAGGGACATACCAGATGTTGCAGTGATTTTAGCTATTAAAAAAACAAACTGTTAACCATGTACAATATTTAAAATAGGCCTATTTTGATGTGTTGCCTATTATACAGATACACAAAACACTTTTTGGAGGCCTCAGTTACAAGTGGCAGAGCTTTCTGTGTATAATTTGTCTAAATAATTTGTCTAATAAAATTGTTTTCTAAACTTGTGTTTCCTCCTGTTTAATCCTGAGTGCTCTGGGATTTTCAGTGCATAGCAAGGTGTCCACTTGTGGGTGTTTTTGCCACACCATTACTGAAAGGGATTTAGCCCAGGGAGATGGGATGAGCTCGCCAGGCTCAGTGTCAGCTCAGTATAGAGCATCCATGTAAATCACCAAGATTTACCATGTTTATCTGCATCAGGCATAGGTTTCAGAATATATATATGGACAGCATTTTGGAGAATGATTGTAGAATTCATTGGCACTGACATGCACACAATGTGATTTGTAGAAATACTGCATCCCACCTCCATGCTTTTTAGTGTAATCTGGAAATTGTGTTGGAACATGGTCATTATTTTCATAGAATCAAATTCTGCCATCTGTATTTACACAGAAGTTAGTTTGCTCTGACACTGGACATATGCTATCTTTAGATTTGACAAAAGTTCTAGTGTGAGAGAATTTAGCCCATATTTCGTTATGGCCTTCTCACTCCTTAAGCTTCATTAACATGTTAAACAATGGCCTAGTCATTAGTGAGTCATGCAGAATGTACTGCAGTAACATCAGCCATGATGATTTAACTTGCAAGCATCCAAAGCTTGTCTGCTGGCTTTTTACCTTCAGTATATTTCATTCACAATATTTTTGACAGTTTTCTATTAAGCTTAGCAGGCATTCAGGGGATTTCATTTTATAGTTTCAAAAATACATTGGCAGGAGTCCTCAGTTCATTGCTACATTAAAATAAAAATCTGAATCCAGATAACTTAAAAATCTAAAGAAGTTAGATTATTGAAAGTGACTTGAGGTTAAACTTTAAAGGTTCCTCATGCAGTAGTACCAGTAGGCTCATACGTCAGTGGGCACTGAGTGCCTAGCAACAGGGTGCTGGACACTTTTATAATCAGGCTACTTTTATTATTGCATAAAATTTCAGCTGAGACAAGCTCTGCTTATTTTTTGAGGCAGAGCTGTGGCAAACTGAGACACTGACCCTACAAGCCGTTATGCACATTACAGGGTGTCTAGTAGGGGTTCCCTTAGTTACAGAGATGTTTGCATGATCAGGATCCTAGTTTTAAGCTAGTCCTGATCTGTAAAGTAATCGTGACGTCTTGGGAAGAGCTATCCTGCTGGCATCAGATGTCATTCACTTTGTCTTTAACATAGGCATTGTCCCTGTCACTTACGCTCACAGACACATCTCTCTAGACCCACAAGGTTTTACAGGTACTACGTACGTTCTCTCTGTAACAAGCTTCATAAAGGTGAAACCTATGTGACCCTTCTCTTTTTTAAATAAAAATACGGTGAAGTAATGGTGTTAAAGACTGTCAAGTGTGTCTGTTGCTGTAGCTCCACTGGAAATACAAGCCAACTGTATGTAAAGCTGAGTTGTTTGCCTGGTGATTCCAGTCATACAAACATTTTGATGTACCAGCTACAGACAAAAGCAAGCAGTGGAAGAAAATTTATTTATTTATCCCATCCAAAGAATCGCTTAGTAAAATGTTTCTATTGACTAACGGTAAAATACATAGACATAAAAAATAGCCCTGCTGCCCAATCAAGTGAGTGATTGTAGCTGTGACTCTAGCTGTCACTGACTCAGCTGCAGCATGGCCAGAGCCAAAGTCTCCTGGGTTTCCCTCCTGCCCTTGCAAAACTGAGCGCTAGTATTGTTTCCCTAAATAGGTCACATTTTTACAAGCATCTTTTCTTCTTTCTTTACCCCTCATGTAGGATGCTATGAAGTAATGAGAATGTAAGGCTGCTTTTCTGTGAACACTCAGTGCAGCAGGGTCAATAGGGCAGACTCAAGATTAATACCCCAGACAAGTTTAATTTCTCAAATCTGCACAAAGGTGACGACATGAAAAGTAGCCAGGAGCATGCTGTGTGCATGCTCATGTGTGTGTAGGTAATGAAAAACATAAAATAAAGCCTCTGAAACAACAACGGCATCAATAGCCCCACAGCTCTGCTTTACCCGTTTAAATCTCAGTCCCAATACCCATGTTTCTTCTTCATTCTAAAGAGCTGTTTTGAAATAAATGTCAAAATCAACTACGTGCTCCTCAGTACGGGTCATAGACATAGTCTTTGATAAACTCTGAGACGTGAACACACACATCATGTGTCACATCAAGACCAGTGAGCAACTGTGAACACACCATCACAACATATCAGCTTGTCGTGTCTCACTGCAGGCATCATTCATGAGGTCAGAAATAGAAGCCTCCAAAGGATGGTCAGTACAGGCAAAGTGATTCACAGCTTAATGAATTCCTAACCAAAAAACTGTACCAATGCCCCACATTACAGGAGCCATGAGTTTCATGGGAAAAAAATTACCTTTCAAGAGGTATAGTTATAAAAATAAATTTTCTATCTTTCAAGACTTACAAAATCTGTCCCCCCATTCCGTCCATCACAGTGCCATGACACTTTGTGTGTGCTACACAGTTTATTTCTGTAACATTCGTCAGAAGGAAGGAAAATATTACAGCTGGAAAACTGAACTGTCAAGTCATTAACTACTGTGCTCCAGGTCACACTGGAAATCTGAGGTAGAAACAAGAATTCAGCATCTCAGAACCAGTTAGCTGCTCTATGGGGAAGAATAAATCTTTCTGCCTTGAATGTTCAAGACAAGGACTTTGAAGATAATGGGGCAAGAGAGGCAAGCAGATAGCCAAGGGAGGGTTGCACTGCTCAGTGGGTTGGCAGTGGGAAGAGGCAATGGTTGTCCTGTTCACAGGCCAGAAACGCACTTTTACCGCTGCTCCGTCTGCCCCAGCAGTCATTTCAGACCATCTTTGGCCCCTTAAAAACAGCAGCAGAGGCTGTTACATACGTACCTGAGGCTCATATGCAGGGTTACTGTGGTGGGAATGTAGATGACACGTTTCTGCCTAGTCCCTCCAGAAGTGGTGTGTAAGCCCACCAAGGAGCTGGAGAGTGCTATGTATCAGGGCAGGAGGCTTTTGCACACCTGGTTAGCCTCCCACAACAGGGAGCTTTCCTCAGAGGTGCTGGCAATGCTGCCCAAAGCAGGGCATATGTGAACAAGCACAGTGGCTGTATGAGCCCCAGTACAAATGTCAGGGATCAATAACTACCATACCAGTGGGAAAAGAAAGCTACCTGCAACCCAGCAAGCAAGCACATGACACCCCCTCACGACGTGACAGCTCAGTGCTCCTGGAGCTAATTATTTCTACCAGCACTAGTAAGGCCATCCTTTCTTTTAATGTTCCAAGTGGGTGATGTGCCAACACTAGATGGGATAAGGGACTGCAAAAATTAACAACAGCTTTGTTTTCAAATCCAGCTATCAGCCATTATAAGACTTCCCCTTCACAAATCAAAATAAGGAGCTGAAGGCAAACCCATTAGTTGATAAAAGGGGTGGTGGTGGGGAAATGCACATTCATTTCTGCAGGAGACAGTCATTGAGCTCCTCTAGTAACCATAGAGCTGCAGGTGCTTCCCAGGATTGCTGTCCTGGTCCATGCCACAGCTGATCCAGCCTCACAGGGTGTGCAAACCAGCTGCTCAGGTACAGCCACTGCCCAGGAGTACCACACAGGTTTGTTTTCACATTCCTGTGTGTGGGCTGTATATTACAGCCCACCAGGTGAGTGATCTGTAACTGGGCTACCCCCAGATCTGTTTCAGCTGCTTCCTTCCTCCCCCACTTCCACCTCCATTTGACCCTCAGCACTAGAGTCAGGGGAGGCTATGGAGAGCAGGAGGAGAGAGGAAAAGGGTGCTTATTTCAGGGCAAAGATACCCCCCCACTCTAATTTGAGGGCTCACATCTGGTTGCCCACTAGGACAGCAGAGCTTTGCCTGCCTTTCCGTTCCCTGCAGAGCTGTAGCAGCACCATTGCTATAGGGGGGTGCAGTGTCCCAGTCCCCCACACTGGTACATGACCATCAATGGGAAATGTAGCCAAGCCAGGGAGGTAGAAAGCAACTCTTTCCTTCTCAGCAGCCCCTTCTACTACTCAGGCTTTCCTGCTAGCTCTCTGACTGTGTATGATGTGATGTATCATCAGCTGGATCAAAGCCCTCTCTGCAAACATCCACGGGAACCAGCCTCGTATTGTATCAGAATGGTTTGGGTTGGAAGGGACCTTAAAGACCATCTAGGTCCAACCCCCTCTGCTATGGGCAGGGACACCTTCCACTAGACCAGGTTGTTCAAAGCCCCATCCAGCCTGGCCTTGAACACTGGCAGGGGTGGGGCAGCCACAGCTTCTCTGCGTAGGAAATTGCCCCACCTGAATCTAACTTGGGTTGCCACTCAATAAAAGGCTCAGAGCTATTTCTTATTCCCCTTACTCGACTGCAGAGGGACCTTCCTTTCCCAGAGGCAGCCAGAGGATGCTGCGGCAAGGGAGCCTGGTGTGAAGGTGGTAAGCATTATACGACTGCTAGAAATTACAGAGCACAGTCGGGAAAAACAAACTAACCAACCATTCTCATGGGTTGTTTGTGTTATGTTTGCCTTGCTCCCTCAGTTTAGCTTGTGTCCCTGTCAAGTGCCAGGAAAGAAACAAAGAGGGGAGGGGGAGTGGGCAGCTCTGGGAGTGCATTGTAGCCCTGCCACTGCTGGTAAGCTCGCCCCTCTCCCCCACTGGCCAAGGACATGCCTCTTCACACACACAGTGGGGAGGTCTTGTTTGGTTTGAATATTCCCTGTGTATGAATATTCCCTGTGGACCACAGTAAGAGTAATCACAGCTGACCCATGTTGTTACTAATTAATTCTTTTGCTTACACATGGGGGAATGCGGGGAAGAAAGCAAACACTGTGAACAAAGCTAATAATGTGGTTACTTGCTACTCCTGCTATCTGACACGTGCTTAAGGAATAGTCTCTGTGGCATGACAGTGAACACAGTGAGAAATTGATGTAGTGTAACAGAAAAGCGTGTTGCTTTACCAAATAGTGCTCAGGCAACACTGGAATGGTTTGTCTTGCTCTGACTTTTACAGGCCTTTCTGAGTAATCTCTGCTGTTGCTTGGATCAGTTTTACATCCCTCAGGTGTCAGAGACTGCAGGTGAAGTTTTCTTCTTCCCCCTCTGCTCTGACAAAACAGAATTTCCTGAAATACTTTATATGATAGAAAAGAATCCTGTTAGGCTACGTCTGCAGTACAGAAGGAGTAACTGATGTGGGGCACAGCGAGGTTTGTGTTTCCTGCATCAAGATGTAAGAAAGATAGGTAGTAGTAGAGCTGATACACCTGGAAATCTGATGCTTGAAAGACATATTTATTGTCTTCAATTAATACCACTGTGATCTTCAGTTTTGAAGGCTTGCTGCACCATCTGACAAATGTAGGTCTATTCATGTGTATGTGGGTTGCTTGAAAAGGGAAAACTTATTTCTATAAATATTTCTGAATATTTTGTCCATAAATATTGACACATACAAGCAGCTTTCCTTCTCACACTTACAGCCAGAGGGCTGTTATCCCTGATATGTAGTAATTTGCTGGCATATAAATAGAAATTAACCTGGAATACAAACATGAGTTTCTATTTCATAGGCTAAGGCAATGTAATGAACTAGCAGGTGCAGTGTTTTTGCACAGGTCTCCATTCATTGCTCCACACTTCATCCTTCCTGAGTGAATGCTGTCCAAAAAAAGGAGGAAAAAGCTGGGAAAAACCCTGTTGTTGGCATTGGTGACTCAGCTGCTGGAGTCGGAATCCCCCAGTGCAGCAAACTTCTACCCACATCTAGGTGGATTTTCCCCTGATGGAGAGCTTTGGCGTTATTCTGGTTAATTCTCAAACAATGACGTCTGGTTCAGTGCTTTTTTAATGACAAACAGTTGAAGGACCCAAATTTGTCCTTGTCCCTTAGCCTGCGTTGAATTTACTGCTCGCTCTCCTGTCACACACATCTTCTGTCTCGGGTGGCTTCGCCTGGCTCCTCATCGGTGCTGACGGCCTCGCACAGGTGAGGTGCGCTCCCCGTGGGGAGGGAAACGGGGGGCAGCCGGCGAGGC
>NW_009940596.1:0-40140 GCF_000696875.1 Nestor notabilis
GCGGGAGAACGGGCTGCTGAAAGCATCCAGACACTATTGATCCTTGATTTTTCTTTTCTTTTGGGGTAAATGAGGCAGGACCTACGTTTGACGCATTCAAATTCAAGTTTTCACAATCATTCACCATTAAAGTCATGAACGCACAAATCCTGCAGAATAAGGATGGAGAGTGCCAGCACAATTGTTATCCTTCCCCAAGAAGCAAATCCCATTCAAATTCCCATTTTGTGCAGACTCTCTCTCTAAATCACAAAGTTACACCAAATCCTCCTGTCTCTGATGCATTATACAGTTATTTAATTGAACGCTGATGTTCCGCTCCTGAGGAATAATCAGTGTGGTCTGAAAGCATTTTAACTGGCCATGGCACCCCTGGGAACAAGGCAAGAGACAGCTATAGGTGCAAGCAGAGGAGGGAAATCAGGGCTGTGGGAGTCTGGCCAGCCCTGCAGTGCCGAGCACGCCGTCCCCTCCCCACTGCAGCAGTCTGGTAATCAGTATTGATAATTTGTAGGCAGTCGGAGACTGATCTCCGCAGAAGGCCAGTTAGGAATTCTGTCACTAGGGAAGGAAGGGCTCTTCAGCCTCTGATTAATGATCTCACAGCACGCAAATGGGAAGCTTTCTGCAGCAAGAGATCCCTGGAATCATTGTGTTTGCCCAGAGACAGGCTGACCGTGTCACACCAGTTTGCCTATTAACAATACCTGGTTAAGGAGCTACATACGCAAGCAATAAAAAACAATGTAACTACCTAGTTCGGGTTTCTAGCAGTGCTAATTACAATAGCATTCAATCAAAAAGTGAAAGATATATTTTTAAAAGCATCTTCCCTATTTAAACTCCCAAAGGTTAAGTATGCTCTTCACCATTTCTTTAAACCTTATTCATCCTTCTTATAGTTATTTGTAGAGAAAATTTGGATCTAGGCAGCTGATTAGAGTAAGCCACTTTATCTTGAGAGTTTCTTCAAGGCAACAAATTTTATGTTCATGTGGAAAAATAGATGCATTCTTAGTCATACACATTTCCAGTTAGTGCTAAATAAGCTATATTTGCTTTGTACTCAAGCTTTACCCAATAGACCACTGAGAGAACTATGGAGTGCCTGATTTTTTCCTTTTTTTTCCCCTGCTGAGCACTGTATTTTGCAAAGTGGCAGTGAAGGCTAGATCCTGCTGCCACCAGCGCCAACAGAACATTTCTAATCAGCTTAAGCTGGCCCACTATTATGTTTCTGGCCCTGCTCCAGCAAGGCACTTAAGCAGGTGTCTGAGTTTGAGCATGTGAATAGTCCTACGGGCTTTGGACAGAACACCACATAACTCAGGTTAGGCAGATACTAAATACCTTGATAAGCTTGTGTTTATTTTCTGCCACAGAAAGCAAAATTAAGCCTAATTTTCTCTTCAGCTCTGTTAAATAAAAGGTTTCCAAGGAAAGTACCTTTGTCTTACACTGGAGTTTCAACAGCTGCAAGAACCTCTGGAGTTCAATACACCCTCAAGGCCCATGGAGTTCTTTCTGTTTAGTTTACAGAGTATATGAATGATGCACACAAGGCACACACACACATACATTATGTATTTCTGTTTAAGTGTGCCTTATTTTTAAATTTCATATAACACAACCATACAGAAATTCTGGGGGCTTTTAAATTGCATCCTCCCCTTGGCACTAGTCTCTGACTTAAGTCAGGGTTGGATGGATGAACTCCTTCATGCATTATGCTCCCTAACTTATAGGCCGTGCACCTGGCTGGATAAACTTTCTTAGTACATGGCAGTGTGAGGATGAAGTGTCAGTAATGTCACTGGAGCTAAAAAAGGTGTCAGAAACCATTATTTCATTCTTTCCTTGTGCTGCTTAATTTAAAGAATTTAGTATGAAAGCATCTTCAGACAATCATCACAAAGAAAGTCTCTGTCAAAATTATGGTTCTTTTTTATAGGAGGTTGTTCAACAGAAGTATATGGGATACGTGTTAATAATGTATTAAAGAATTGTTTTAATTCAGACTGCTTTTGAGACAGTCAGGAATTCCATGAGGTAATAAATAGGTGGGATTCTGAGGAAACAGGAGTTCAGGCAGCCCCACACTGCCTCCTTTGCATATCTCAGTAATACTGATTAAACTGTTGTAAAAGGGCTTCAGAGTTGTTCTTCTACTTTGTCATTTACATTTTACTTACAAGCTCAGTCTTCCATACTTTTAGATTGACAGATTCAGTGTCATTGTTAAGTTTGTCTATTAACTGAGTACTGCATTATTCTTTTATCTGGTATACAAACATACAGATGAAGTCATAAGTAAGTGTATGGTTGTTAAATTTAACTGGTTCAATTATTTTAATAACTAAGGTTTTTCACTGCAAAGGGGTAAGCATTTTTTCTCTGATCTGTCAGTACACTTCACGAATTGCTTGATCTTTGTCGTGGTTCAAGCCGAGCCTGCAACCCGGAACCACGCAGCCACTCCCTCACTCCCCCCCTCCTTCCTCCCCCCCCCCCTCCCAGAGGGATGGGGAGGAGAATTGGAGGAATGCAACCCCCACGGGTTGAGATAACAGCTCTCCAGTAACTAAGGTATAATACAAACCACTACTGCTACCAATAATAATGATAAGAGGAATAACAAGGGGAGAGGACACAACCGCTCACCACCCGCCGACCGATACCCAGCCCGACCCGAGCAGCGATCTGGGCCTTCCGGGTAACTCCCCCCAGTTTCTATACTGGGCATGACGTGCTGTGGTATGGAATAGCCCTTTGGCCAGTTTGAGTCAGGTGTCCTGTCTCTGCTTCCTCCCGGCTTCCCCTCCTCCCTGGCAGAGCATGAGACTGAGAAAGTCCTTGGTCAGAGTAAATATTACTGAGCAACAACTAAAAACATCGGTGTTATCAGCGTTGTTCCCAGACTGAAAGTCAAAAACACAGCACTGCACCAGCTACTAAGAAGGAGAAAAAATGACTGCTGTAGCTGAACCCAGGACAATCTTCCACAATTGTGCATGAGTAGTCATCTGGACATCAATGGCAGCGACAAGCTTCAAGTTAAACAGCATATGGCTAAGAGCCAGGCTGAATTTGGACAGAACATGCTCCTTTTCGTAGTATGCAGTTTTTAGCAGAAGACTAACCTTCTCCTTTTAAAAATAAGTACAGCTCTTCCACTTTTATAAATAAATTAACAAAAACCAGCGCTGCATTATTTTCAACTGTCATAAAATTGCATCTCTGAATAGACAAATAGGAAATTACTTTAAGAAGAGAATGAATTTAGATAAGATTCAGAAAAGACTTTGTTGTCTCATAATGTTAGGAGAAATGTGATTTGACTAAGACACTGTTATTCCAAATTTTGTCAAGAAGAAACATTTCAATTAGTTTATATTTCAAAATTTTTGATTACTAAGCTAATATAAAGTTGGTGGCAAGTACACTTTACTAGAGAATTGAAGGTTAACACCATTCGCATTCTTTCTCTGTTTTTAAAGAGTAGATTACTCTTCCTGCTATTGAGAATTGAGGCAGTAATAAGCTTAAAAACAGTCTATATGGCTGAGAATTTATGTTGCCTCATAGCAGTTCTTTACTTATGCCGTGAAGTACAGGCAGGAGTATGGGGTGTCATCTATTCCATCAGCTTAGGGAAGAGATCCCATAACATGCTGAGGAAATAAAAATACAATTCAGCAGCTTGAACACTTCTAAAATGTTCTCTCACCTCCACCTCCATCACCTCTTTGTTCTAATATAAGCTCTATTTAGACTTAAGTCTTCCCTGTTTAATAATGTATACCTGTAATTCATTCACATTGATTTTGTCAACTTGAGTTGCCTTTAATTAATTGTGGAATTTTATTTTTTTTTTTATTTCTTTGGTATTTTTCAACAATAATACATTTCTCTAGATCACATTTTGCACACCTATTTTTTACTATTAATATATGTGTAATCCAACCTCATGGTTAGATTTTCTCTGGTGACATTTGTATCCATTTCTTTACGAAAGAATTCTCCATTTTCAAATTAACACCATTAATGAAAAAAGAAAAAAAAAAAAAAAAAAACCAAAACACAAAAAAAGCCCAACAACCTCATTACAGAAGAGACATGGGACACTCAAATCCAGCAATATTTTTGGATTGCATTTTAGCCTTCAGAGACTACACAAAATTAACTAATTAATTCTCCTACGAGCCTTCTGTGAGTAGCAGGCATTATTATGTAGTCTCAAACACAAAGATAAAAGGGTTCCCATGACAGGTAGGTCTGGGCAACACTTGACCCATGTAGCATTTTCATGTAGGTCTAATTTAACTACCTTCATAATCAAAAGGAACAAGAGATGTTCAGCATTCCTGAAAAACATCAAGCCCTAGGTGTCTTAAAGTAGGCATCCTAAAATGGTGTCACTCCAAATAATTAACACAGTTGGAAAATTAACTCCCTAAAAGCTTTGCTACCACTTGAATATGAGAGACTGAAGGTAGCTCCTAGCCCTGTGACCAGTGGGCAACAATACAGCTGGAAGTGAAGTCCTCCAACAAGTCTTCTCACCGGGTGTGCTTCCCCCAGGCTGTATGTATATATATTGAGTCCATTTGCCTGTCAGTTTCTGTTACCAGCCTTCACAGTCCTTTATCCTGGCACTGCCCAGTGCTTTAAGGAGGAGCCAATACCACATCATGAACCAGTGCTCACTTATGTCTGCAGTCACTACCTTCAAAAATCCAATGTTCTCCATACAAGTCACCTTTATAAACAAAAAAAGTGTTGCTGTTATCAGGTGGCTTATAGAGAACACTTCTTCAGCAGTATCCATAAAATGGATGATAGATGAACCAACTTTGCAAATAAGGCTTGCCTCAGTGGAGCCCAGGGAATTCAGCCACTAGCCTCAGCACCATCAGCTGATCCTCATCCCATGGGGGCCACAGAAACTGCAGGATGATTTGAAGGAATATCTGCCATTCACAATTCTTTCTATGCTGCACAAAATGCTCATGCTGTGAACTCTGTGGATACAGTCTGAAGTGGTGGTGGTTTTCATGTGAGTCCCCCTATGATCATTAGACAGCGATTCTACCTGGGACACATACCTCAATCCTGCAAGACGCTGGGCACCCATGACTGCAGCACAGTCAGTATCTATTGCTCTAGTTGCTCAGCACTTTTCAAAGTCAGAAAAAAATTGTTTAGAGTCCTTACTTTTGCCCCAAGCAGGTGGTGTAGTCTAGAGGGGTGAATTAGGATAGAGTTACTAAAGCTCTAAGGCATCTGTGGTGGGATCCAGGTGTGACTGTACCTCCACAACACACAGGGAGAGGTTAGTGCCTCCGGCTTTAGCCAAACAACATATTGCTGGGGGTTGCCTAGAGTGAACGTACTCATCACTCAGTGACCCAGAGAGAGATGCAGGGGGCAATGGTGAGACTTCAGCTGTCCTTTGGGCACTTCATCTGTGGCTGCAGAGAAGCCATGCCTCAGTCTCCTCCATCATGGTGGGAGGAAAAAGAGGTCATTGAATGCGCTCCTGCCCCTCAGCCAAACAGCTGGTGGTTGGCCTCCGAGTGTTCTGCTGGGATTTGGTAATCCTTGTCCCTGTGTGTCCTCCCTCCCCAGAGAATACCAGAACCACCAAGCTGTGGCCCCTTTCCACCCTCCCAAGGGAAGAGCATCATAGAATAGTTAGGGTTGGAAAGGACCTTAAGATCATCTAGTTCCAAACCCGTTAACATTGGCTGGAGAGAGGACAAGAGAGCACACAGGAGGGAAGATGACCTCCACCTATAACTGGGAAACTCTGACTTATAGGACCATTGCTGGATTTTGCATGATACAGCAAAATAGAAGCAGTTGTGGGAGCAGAAATTAAAACTTGAGTTTCACTGGGTGGCAGATGGGACCCTTCAGCTTGAATCCCCTCGTTTCTGAAAATGATTGAACTCAGCTCTGGCACTTCCCAGTCAAAGGTGCTCACTGTAGACAGTTGTCCCAAAGGACAGTAAGAAAGACTGCCAGAAATATTTCCTCTCAGCTGTATTTTAAAGGAAAGCAGTAGCTGCCCCTGGATTTATGCAGGACCCTGTTCTATCTATGTGTGCCGCATGCTCTCATGAAATAGGCTGCACAGGTTTCTTCAGAGGACAAGGTCTGGGCTGGAAGAACATCCAGTTGCCAGTGTTAGGGGATTAAACAGTTCAAGTCTGAGGCACCCTTGCACCACCAATTTGAAGAGCACAAGTTGTGCCATTTATGGATGTTCATGATCTCTCTGCAGCCATGCAGGAATTTGCAGAATCTGCATTTTGGATTTAGAAGCCTGAAATTTTCCTTAAACTACTTTTTAGGCACTTAGCTCCTTTATCAGATTTGTCCCTTAATCATTTTATAAACTGACTTTCTCTTCATTAAGATGGGGATAATCTTAAATACTTACTCCAGAGTTATTATGTGAGGTTATGTCCCATAGTGCATGGAAATGTATAAGTATGCTTGGATGTTAGAGAAGTTGCAAAATCCATTGTGATCGAATTAGGAAACCAAGCAATTTACCATCTCAAGCTGTATTAGCATTCAGGTTCTTTTTATAATCCTTGGGGGATTTTTTTAGGTAAAGAAAATATAATGATGTGTGTATTTTATACTACTGATTGGTGTAGAAGTCTACAGGTTGAGAATTTACCTTAAGGCAAGGTATGTTTTACCTGAAGCTATCTAAGGTACCTTCTAATGCTTAAGTTTTTTACATTTAAATATATTCTCTAGTCACTAAATTACTATGTAGCAAAAACTTTTGATCTTTGTACTGGTTTTGATCCTTTCTAAAGTTATTGAAAAGACAAATTGTCCTTTTGGCCTAAAATTGCTTATATATATATATGTGTTCACATTCATCCTCTGGTTTCCACTAGGATGTCTCCTGATGTGATTTCGTTGGCAGGGCTCCTTGAAGTGTTCAGTATTATTACAGTTATTATTTCCTCTACAAAAGACTGTAGAGACTACAGTCAGGTCAAAGATGCACAAAGAAATTTAGCTATATTTGTATATAAAAGTGTAGCAAAACTTGGGTTTTTTTTTTTTTGTAATGCAATTCCTCCAGTTACCTGAATGGAGCTGTAAAAAAATGTTTGCATGCTCCTAGGAAATCTTTTAATTTAAAATAGATGCATCAATAAAGCTCTGTAGTTTTTCAAAGACTTTTTTTTTTTGAAGTGAAATTCACTTCTGTAAACCATTTTATTAGCCTTTACTAAATATCATATTTAACTATTTTGATAGATTAGTTTCCTACATCATTCATGTGAAAAGAAAGTGCAACTGATGTCACTGAGCAGATATGTTTTCAGTCACTTGAATATACAGTCTTTGTCTCCAGGTACTGGCGTTTATTCAATTTGTTATGTAGATGTATACAAAAGACTTACTTCTAAGCTAGTATCTTTTCTATGTTTAGAATTTTTTTTTTTTTTACGCTGTCAAGACTGTAGTCAGGGAGCTTCCAATATTATATGTTGTAGATAGGAAAGAATCCCATATTCATTGTCTTTTAAAAAACAGAATGTTTACTATTTGTTAACAAACCACTTGTTCTCAAGGCAAATATCTTCCTGCTGGAGAAACGAATTTCTCTCTCTAAACAGCATTATTTTCTAAGTAAAATATCAATAATGACTTCTTAAGAAAGCTAATAGTAAGATACTTACTTTAATCTGCATTGAGGATTCAAGTTATTCCCTTTTGAAGCGCATTCATGTTTTTTGAAATGTTAAAAAGGGAAATGTCTTACTCAGAGAATCATATGGCGTTAGATTAGTGGTGTAAAGAATTTCACCTTCTAGTGGTGGGAGGCCTGAAAAACAGGATTAAACATGACAGAGGTATGTTTAAGTGCTCTGCAGAATTGTAATTATCAGTCTACATAGCTTGCCAATGCTGTTCTAGAGATCTCAGTTCTGCTGGCACACTGATTTCTGCACAGAATATGTGACCAGTCCTGCCAAGGGTAAAAAATTGCCACAGTAGGAATAAATACTGAACCCTGGCAGAAAATTCAAGGCATTTAGAGAAGCAAACAGGAGTAATCTACATTACAGAGATTACAAAATTACATGTAGTACTTTTCTATGTAATTATAGAGATATAATTTCCTAGATTAAAACAAAAATTAAGAAAAAGTATCCTGGAAACAGAGTACTATATGAGATGGACCTCAGTCTGCCCCTGAGCTGCTGCTCTAATATCTTTATAGTCTTTTAGTGGCATTTACATACCAGAGGGAAGTCTGAGCTAGCAGTCAGGAAGACTTTCTTGTGAGCAATCTGCCACCCTCATCAGAGTTTTCCATCTTCTCCATCCCTAGCACCTAGTGATTTCCAGTCCCAGTCCATTTCCTTGGTATTCTTTCCCTCATTTTCTTAACCCAATCTCATCAGTTCAGTCATAGTATCACCCTCATTCTTGGTCCAGTTTCAATCATCCCATCCCCTGACAAAATTTACCTTGTTTCTTAGTCTTTTATTTTTAATTCATCTATTCTTGGCAATTTCTTTCACCAGACAGATTGAGCTGTCGTCCCTTCACACAGCCCATTCCTTCTGCTAATTGTTAATCCTCCACACTTCTGTTGGGCCAGAAGGGGAAGAATTAAGACCACAGGATAGTTCTTTCCTCTTCTTTTTCCCATTTCCAGCATTCCTCTGATTCACAGTGACAAGGAGGAGCACTGCAAATCAATTGGCTGTAAAGCTTGAACATGTCTCTGCCAGCCGTGGTTGAGCCTGTAATCAGATATTTCAGTGACTTCTTCCACAGCTAGGCCTGGGCAGATTTTTCAAATGAGGAATGATTTCCTGGCCCAAAGTGCTAGAGCCTTCCAAACAAAATGATTTCTTGTTTAGTTTACTGCATGCATCTATTTTTCCCTAGTCATCTTCCTAGAAACAGTGAAATAATTTTTGCTAACAGCTTCTCCAAAATTCAGCAAGAGGCAGCCCTCCATCCAAGAAAACTGTAGGCCAAATTGTAATTTAACAAAGTCATGTCCAGTGGAAGGAGGACTCCCATGTTTTCTAATGCAGTGGAAGTGAAAAAGTGGGACTAGGTGGGAAATAGCAGTGGCTCACTGTGGTGTATGCGTCACATTTAAGCTGCTCAGATGTGCAAACGCCAGGAACACCAGTATTGCTAGAATTAGATCCTAAACCAGTGGAAACCTATGGTAGTAGACCCATGTTGATTTAAGTGTGATGAACCCATTTTTCTCCTCCTTTAAGTCTCCCAAAGCATCATCTTAGGAAGGAAACTTCTCCTTTATTATTTTGAAAAGTCATACAAAAGCCAGCTACACTAATAAAAGAGAATTTGATTATACAGGAAAGGAGACCTTTTTATACATAAAAAAGAATTTGATTATACGACCAAGGAGAAATAACAGGCTGTTATAAGTTGAAGTTTGGCTATCTCCAGTTCCTGCTACTTTTAGAACATACTGAAAAATACGAAGGCCAAGCCAGTCCTGGAAGTTTGGTAAGTCTGATAGAAAGGACAGGCTGATACATAGAAGTTCTGATTTGCCCTGAGTGACAGGCTGTTGATGCTGGGATATGCTGGTGCACAGTGCCCTGAAAATCGAGCTATTTTATTCTAAATGAGCCAAGCACCCTCACACCAGAGCCCTACAGAAACCAATGGAGCATCTCTGCAGGGATTCACTCCTCGTGTGGTTAATTTAGTAGCAGAGCAGTGTCTCTTAATTCAAGATCCTCTTCTGTGTAAGTGAAGGCCAGTACTGCAGAAAAGTAGAGACAGAGAGGCTCTGTCTAACGGATAGATAGCTGCAGAAAGATGAATAGACTGACAGAGCAAATGAATTCTAAAAACCTTCAGTAATATTTCAGCACAGGAAAAAAATCACTGAATTTAAAAACAATATAAAAGAAGGAAGGAGAAGAGAAAGATAAAAAAAAAGAGGTGCATTCTGAAAGATTTCATTTAGAGCAGTCACATTACTGAAAGTCCATATAAATTGTTACAGCGTAGACATTTAAGCATTAATATTACATCTTAAAAAGAATCTATGTATTTCTATGATGCAAGTCTGAGCAGAGCTACTTAAAACAAAGGTCACTTCCTCTGACCAGTGGTTCTTGTTCTAGTTTTATTGTGGCTTCAATTGTAACAAAATATTCCACTGGCAAATTTTTTCTCTCAGCCAATTTAATAAATTCTGAATAATATACTAATTTCTTTGCACAATCAACATGGCTTCAAAGAAGCGGCTGTCATTCTTTGTTTTTCTTTTTGTTCATTCATTTTCCTATCTTCTGATTAAAGTATTCTGTAATATTTACAATTTATGCCTAACTGATATATTTTAGCAATATGATTTTGAGTGGTATCATCATTTGCTTAATGGAAGTAATCAAATGTTTGAATATATGCATAAAGACATGGCTGGGTACAATAGTAGAAATACAGAAATACTTCTGTAGTAGAAATAGTAGAAATATAAATCAGGTAATTAGTAATAATAACATAGTTTAGTTAAAGATCATACAGAAAAATCTGAAGCCACAGAAGCACAGGTATATGTTATGTGGAAGAGCTTGAGCCTGTCATTTCATTGACCTTTCCTTCAAATAGTTGCAAGCAGTTAGTATATTGTCCCTTGGCCACCTTTTTGCCCAACTAAACAACCTTGCCCCTTCCACCACCCTTCACAGGCCACATGCTCCAGGTCCCTCACCTTCCTTGTAGTCCTCCACTGGACCTTCACCTGTTCTTCCATGTCCCTCTTAAACTGGGGGGCCCAGAACTGAATGCAGTACCCCAGGTGCAGTTCCACAGCACCAAACACCTCCAGCTACTGGTAAACCCAAGCTCCCTTTCTGCCAAGTCATACATACCTCTGCTGCCAGCCTCTTTAATCTCTCCATTTTCCCAGTCTATCCATTTAAAAGAAAGGTGGAAGAAACAGCAAAAAACCTCTTCCTTCTGGGACTTTGAGAGCCAACGTACATACACTGAATTTATTTCTGTAAATTTATTTAAAAAAAAAAATGAATAAGTCACTGCCCCAGTACTCATTCCTATTTTGGTGCTTAGATTTCACCTTTCAGCATCAACAATTGCGGTTTATGCAAACACACACCGAAACATCATCTGAAATCTCAATCTCACATGGGCATTTATACTCTCTTTAGAACTCTGTAGAAGACCAACAGAAAAGTATCTTCTGTCTTTAATTGTTGTGAAATAAATTTTCACAGTGAACACTGAAATATCCAGAAGTAGCCCCAGTTTCTAGATGTAGGGACCTGCCAAAAGATCCTTTTCCTAGTCATTCTGCTGCCCACTGGTTAGGAGATAATGCCAAATGAAAATGGCATTATCATTATTATAATGAGTTTTACAGATTCTGCTTCATATCAACACGGTTGATGAGGGAGTTGGTATCATTTTTGCTTACTCTGTGCAGTGCTTTCGAAGTACTTCAAAACCTGAAGACATTATTTTTGAATGAAAGGATTTCTTCAGGAATAAACACACCCTTGATAGGCTTCCTCCTAGGGAGACATCCTTAAATTAGGGATTAAATTTTTCTAGACCCAGAAATCTAGTCCTTTGAAATATCTTGCAATCAAATAAATACAGCTCCTTGCTCCCACATATACCAAATTGAGTAGACTCTTAAATTTGTATAAAAGCATTTAAATTTCTGTAGTCTTTGTTATGAAAAAGAAAATGAAATTAAGCTGTATGACATAAAGCACCAGAGTATAAATAAGACTACTGCAGCGTCAACAACACAGTTTCTATTATCATACTTCCTTGGGTTTAAAGCAAAACCCTCCACAAATACGAATTACGTAAACAGACAAACTCAGAAACTTTAAAGTAATTTCTTAAGAGCTTATTTTGTTCTGGCATTCAGATTGTAAACACTATTGTTAATTAACACAATTATAGCTTGTGTGCCATTGTCTGTATTATTGCAAGGATAGGAATCCTTCATTTTTAAGTTATCTACTTACATACATCATTTGCAATTGTGTACAGAAAGCGAACTAATGCCTTTATTCAAACTGATGAGACATCCTTACTTTAAAATGTCCCATGAAATTAAAATTCCATTCAAACCCTAGAAGAATATTGGATTTTTCAAACTGTCTCTTTTCATTGTCTTTTGCATTTTGGCATTTAGTCGGTAGTCATGGCAGCCAGAAAGAGTGATTGTAGTAGCATAAAGATGCAGTTACACATGCCTGGCTTTAGGTTAAGTACATTAAATACATGTGGATTGCTCTAAATCCACCAATAAACATATGTAAAAAAGCTATCTATATATTCATTTTTATGTATAAACTAAATAATGAATGATTCTATGTGTCTGCTATTCAGACACTATAAGGTGGGCTTTCTAGTCTATATAAAATAATTCGTTTGAGGGTTAGCTTCCACAGCCCTCACAGCAGCATATTGTCTCTAAAATTGATTCTCCTGATCATTATGGTGTGAAAATAATTGCAATCGGTTCTGCACTCAATGGAATGACTCAGCAAGCAAGGAATACATTTCATTACTGGAATGCAAAGATTAAGATTCCAACCTTGCTGTAAATTGTAATTGCATTTATCCCATGTAATGTAAACACAAGTGTCTACTTAGCTGATTACCCTCAGTATTTTCTTTGCTAAAGAAAAAAATGTGCCTTGCAACTGAATTTTCTTGTTTTCTGGGCCTTGAGTTGTAAATAACTGATATTTTTGCCTTCATCAGTTCAAAGCACCATTTTTTACATATTGGAAGATATTAAAGACATCCGCACTTTGGAATGGCACAGGATGTGTATTAATGAGGGCTGTGGTTACAAGCCCAATATGAATTATAAAAAAAGTCACATTCTATATGTGACTTACAGGTCTGTTAAAACCACATGTGTATCTGATCCCAGAAAAATGACAAGGACCAGCAAGTTTGTGTATGAAAACTGACACTGTAGTAATGTGTCTCTGCTCTCTTGATGGAGGTACATAGCAGCTAAGACTCCCTGAATGATGAAAACAGAAGAAGTTGTATTTTTTACCCATTCTTTCTAAATTGCCTGCCTTGCTGAAGGATTTTGTGCCTTTCCTTTGCTTGATGCTGCATCACTGTCTTGCTTTCAGAACATAGAATCATAGCATCACAAAATGGTTTGGGTTGGAAAGGACCTCAAGATCATCTAGTTCCATCTCCCCCGCCATTGGTCCGGACAGCTCACACTAGACCATGTCACTGAAGGTTCTGTCCCACCTGGCCTTGAACAATGCCAGGGATGGAGCATTTACCGCTTCTCTGTGCAGCCTGTTCCAGTGCCTCAGCACCCTTACAGGAAAGAACTTCTTCCTTGTATGTAACCTGAACTTTCCCTGATTAAGTTTAAGCCCGTTACCCCTTGTCCTATTGCTACAGTCCCTGATGAAGAGTCCCTCTCCAGCATCCTTGTAGGCCCCCTTCAGATATTGGAAGGCTGCTATGAGGTCTCCAGGCTGGACAAGCCCAGGTTGCTAAAAATTTGCTCTCTTGAGAAGCTCAATATAGCTCTTAGAGTAGTTTTGACAGTGACCTCAGTCCAAAGACAGGGGATGGCATTTCATAATATGAAATAGCACCAGTACAAATCCAGAAAGGATCTACTGAATCCAGATGAAAAGAAACAGCAGCAGAATTCTTATTTCAGTTGTGAAGACTGACAACATGCCAGGATTATGTCATTATTCTGTAGGCATGATAATACACAGCCACCATGGAACAGAATGACATCCAATGTCAGCAGGTGATACGTGGCCAGGTGACAGAAGACCAGAAAGTTTGTTGAGCCTACGTAAAGGGATTGAGGTGATGCAAAATCAAGTCACTGGAAGCCTCTGAAGAGATCATTAGGAAAAATTTAATAAATGACACTGTTCCAACAAATGTGGCTGAAGGGGAGATTCAATAAAATAAAACATACTGGCAGCCAGCTCTGTCACATCCTGCTCTAGTAACCCAGTCTTACTGCACTAAAACAGAACCCATAGTACGATTCATACCTTGCAAAGATGCTGTTTGATCATAGTAGGCTGCATAAGTACACTTGCCATTCTGTTTTATCATACTTGATTTGCATCCTCGCTCTAGGGGCTGTTTCACCAGCCAGCACCAGTATTGCCAGCAGCACTCTCAAAGAGACAGCCTGTGTCAATGGAGGTGTCACTCCAGAAATCAGGAGACCTGTGTTCTCCATGAAGCTTTCCTATAAAGACGGTCTGTGACCTGAGGCAGTTATTTCCAACTCTGTGTCATTTGTCCTCCAGCATCCCTTGCCTGCCTTTTATCACTCACACCATAAGCTGTTTGGCATGGGGTGTTGGCATCCAACTTGTTTGTGCAGAAGGTAGTGCACACGTAGATGGACCTCCACGTGCAATAACAGGATCACCTTAAGAGTGTACTGGGAGACAGCAACCATCTCCTAGTCCCTGAGTGCTGGGTGCTCAGGAGGACTAGTGTGCTCAACACAAGGACTCAAAATTGTGCTTCCCACCCCATGCCTGGGTCAGCACAAGCATAGGCACGCTGCTGTTGTGATGCCAGGGCTGTTGGTGGAAAGCAGGCTGCCTGCAGGCTCTGCACCTTCCAAGCTGTAATGCAGTCCACCCCACCCCACACTGACAGAGACACTGAAGAACCACTTCCTTTGCAAGTCCTTCCCTGGTGCTTCAGCCACCAGCGTGGCCCCAGGACTAAGCACCACAGCTTTGCAGCCAGGAAACAGCGTGGGTCGGCAGCTCCTAAGCACTACAGAGACACTTCTGAGGGAAGGAGCATACATCTGGCAGTTGTCCTGCTGCAGGGAAGTCCCAAAGCAAACTGCACTAGCTGCTGTTACGGCAGGCTAGTGCAGGTGGTAGCCCCAGTCTCAGACGTGCTGAGACCAGATAATCTCACTCCAGCAGGGCTGGAGTGGGTGTGTTAGGAGAGTCTGTAAGAAGCTTTCTGCTTCTCTGGCCTTTACACATGCACATTAGCATCTCTGAAAACACTGCTTTTAGCCTGCATGGAGACTGAGATTCTGGTTCAGTGTTGCTTACCAGGGGGCATCTTCAAAGCCATGTTGGTGGAAATTTTTGAGTGAAATACCTGGCTTTTTAAGCCATTTTATATCTAACTTGTCTCAGAAGTAGAAGAATTTAACGGCTTTGTGTGCTGGCGAAAGGGTATGTCACAACCCTTCAGGCATACAATGTGAAGGAAATGCTTTTCACACAGTGAGCACTAAATCATGGAGAGCAAATCTGCTTGTTCAGAAATTCGAGGGATTAAGGATTTGATTCTTAAATCATTCATAGAAGACTCTGAGTGATAGCTCGGGGGATAGGGATTTTTCTTTAGAACAGGAAAATTAATTATAGTATCAGATCCAGAATAATACATGCAGAATCATTATTACTACTGTATAAGTAGTCCTAAACTAATAGTAAAACAGAACTTTTCTGTAAGAAACGACACAGCCAGGCTTGCTACAATACCAAAAGAGACTGTTTCTCCCATGTGCAGGTATGTAACAAAACCAGCAACAGTTCTAAAGCAGGTAAGGTGAGCAAGTAATCATACAGCCTACTCCCTTTTTCTTTTGCCGTCCAGTTCACATTCAGGAAAATCTCTTTGGTTCGCATCATTCCATAGCTGAATTTCCACAGTCTTTTGTGCTTCCTTAGAATACAAGAGACAGCAGATAGCAGAACATTTACTGGAAGGTGCTGCCTTAAAGATTTGCAAAATATGGATGCTTACACAACTTTCACACTTAGGTGGTAATAGGAACTATCTATGGCTGTGGTAGCCTTTTATGAAGGTAGGTATAAGTTCAGCACCTTAAACATCAGCATTCTGCCAAAGCATCTGAAGAACAGCAGTTGAACGTCTCCCTGCAAAAAACTGAACAGTTGTTTTCAGTTAACTAGCAGGAAATAAAGGTGACGTTGAGCTCATTCCTCACTGTTCATCCTCTTCATTGTCTTCAAAGTGTCTTTAGTATCTCACATCTTTTCTTACATAAAAAGCTCTATGGGAAGAAAATTGGGGGAAGGAGGATAAGGTGTGGAAGTAGGGAGGGAAATATGGGGGGAGATGCATTGAAAAAGTTGCAAAGGCAAAGCAGACCTTAAAGAAGGAGCTCTTCTCCACTTGGGGGAAAAAAATCACTGGATTTTTTGTTTTCACCCTGGCTGAAGTTCCCTGAAGTTTAAATGGACTTCAGGAGAATCACAGACCTCTGTGTTAGCACTGGACTCTGTTCCCTTCCCCTCAGTTCTGGAGGATTGTTGGAACTGAACTGCCAGGGGCTTCCTCATGCCAGTGCGGTGCAGTGGCTCTCCAAAGGGGTGGCTCAGAAGACAGAGTGCAGCATCTGGCTCTGCCACTGCTGCAGACCAGTTTCTGCAGAGCCAGAGAAGGAGGAGAAGCCTACCCATAGCTTTCCTGTCTGTTCTTCCCATGTTTCTGCCAGCATGCCATGTGGTGAGGTTGTCACAGCTCTGAGTTCACAGACAGGCTCCGGACAGGCATGTGTCTGTATTCCTTCCACATTGGAAGGAAATGTGTGAGTTTTTCTTTCTGGAAATAGACCATACAATCTGTCCCAGGACTCTCTAATAGTGACTGTGGCAAAGCAGCTGTATCACTGTTTGTTTTGAGTAACCATGACAAAATAGATTATTCTTTTTTTATTAAAAAAAAAAAAAAAATCTTCCATTAAAATCTCATTTTGACAATGCGGTTGCATTAACATAACAAAATAGTCCCATTAACTCATGTCACAGGTGACCATAACAGTCAGGGTTCAGTAAATGGTTTTTCTCATTGCTTCAGCAGTGAAAATTACATAAATAGAAGTAATACAAAATGGCAACTTTACATCTTAACATTAACATTCTGACACCAGAAAATAAAGTGAACAAAAAGATTTGAATCCAGTCACACACATTAAGTAAAAATCACAGACGTGTCATCTGGAGTAGTCCATTTTAGTCCAAAAATCCATACTCATAATCAATGTTTAAGCTGGAAATCTAGGGGCAATTCTCAGTCAGACTTGTGCCACCCTCCAGTCTGCATGTTTGTATGTGTTTGCGTCTACACACCACAGACGCAAGAAAACCACTATTGGGCAGTCTGTGCATAAGCAAACAGCTGCTTGTGTATTCCTTGGGATGGGTTTTCCATCCAGATGCTGCTCTGTCACCCTGAACTATGCTGTAGAAGTGGCATGCAGGGGCTTGCGCTCAAGGGTGGGATTCACTGGTACAATTTGACACGGTCTTAGTAGGAAGCTAAAGGGTCAGATCTGTCCCATCTTTTTTTGTGTTTTGAAGAACTGATGGACAGTGCCTGATTTCACTGCCACCCTATGAATGACTCTAATGCTTGCTTCATTCTCAGAGCATTTTAAAACTGTTAAAAGGATCTCTTAAATAATAAAATTCCTAATATTTCTGCCAAAACCTAGGTGGCTCTGGTGGCCTCACAACAGTCATGAGGGCTTCAACACTTAATGCCTAAAACTGCTTTTAAAAAGTCTCAGTTGCCACAAGAGCAGATTAGATTCATCCAAGTTCTTTCTTCCTCATTTTCTGGACGTTAGGTAGGAAATGGTAGAGTCACTGTTGACAAAGGAAACTCAGTAACATGCAGTTTCTTTTCCTTGTTTTCTGTTTCTTGTTTCGTTTCATAGTACCAACTTACTCTGTGGACTAGATACTGAAATACCCAAAATTTCAGGGGCAGAGAACACAACCAAAACTCTGTACTCATCTGTATACGAAACTGCATTGTAGCATACGAAGAGTGCAATTTTAAGGACTTAGCCACCAATGACTGGCCCCAGCTGAGTGAAGGTCCCACGCCACCTTTCCCACCAGTGAAACAGCTGAACACTGTAGGGCATTAAAGAGCCCATGCTCTGTTAGTACAATTTAAAGCAACCTTATTTTCGTTGGGAAAACTGAAAAAGCACATACATACTCAAGGTAGCGAGGTAGACTCACACCAAATAGTCTGTTGAGCAGTGTTTTGCATTTAGAGAGACAGTAACAAAATAAGCTTCACCTCTGTGAACCACCAAAATGAGATATCACTTGTGACTGAACATGGATAAGATGTATTCACTGCAGCGGCTTTTGCTTTCATTCCCTCTGTCACTGGCAACTCCATGAGCCTATAAATATCCTTAGGTTTTCTGACAACACAGAGATTCACTGACCTTAAGACAACTTAATTCTTTTATCTTAGACATCTCTCTTGGAACTGGACCGGTCACTTATCTTTCCATTGACTTGAAAGAAAGCTTTCATGACTGCTGCAAACTAGCTGTCTTAAATGTTAGGTGGCCAGCATTAATTAAAGTGGATCACAAACTCATACTTCTCAGACAACTGCTAAAAATTAAATGATATGTAGGATCCCTATCATTCATGCCCCATCTTGAGCTGTAGTTCTCCCAGTCCCATGTACTAGTCCCACTACTAGTTCACCACTTTGCCAACACTCAGCATGCAGCTTTCTTCAACTACCCACCAGCCACGGGGAAACAATTACAGTTATGATGATATAACACCATTTCATTTGACAGAAAAGGATGCAGCACACTTCTGAAATGGTTTATTAAAAAAAAAAAAAAAACAAACCACTGGCCAGAAGAGTGTGCCTGTTGGTCTTCACAAAATGATGTGGCTTTTCGCAACTTAAAGCATTGTCTTGACAGACCAAAAGCTCTATCATCTCAGAGGGAGCATTAACAAAGAGAAATTTTACAACAAACTGCTTTGTCAGTAACATCCATGAGAAATCGATGTAGAGGATGGATGTAGTAGGTCTTCTCTACCTTGCAGTAAAGATGTTTCATCTAATCTTAATTCTTATTCCCTGCAGTCTCTTCCAAAGCAGAAAGCAAAGCAGGACGCCCCATTCCTGGCAGCATTCAAGGCCAGGCAGCTTGGACAGGGCTTTGAGCAACCTGGTCTAGTGGAAGGTGTCCCTGCCTGTGGCAGAGGGTTGGAACTAGATGATCTTTAGGGTCCCTTCCAACCAAAACCATTCTATGATTCTATGATTTCAGTTCAGTCTCAGAAAGCTGACTCTCTCACAGGTACCTGGCACAGGAACATGGGGCTGAGCCATTACCAGTTGTGCATTTTGACCATGGGCAACGTGCCAGTTTCTGTTTCCTTCCAGTTGCACAGAACTTCAAGAACCAGTTGGCTGGTAGGACTTGAACCATCAAAAATCAGTAATGCTTCATTGTATGTGGACTGGATTCAGTAAGGCAAAAGGAATCAATATATTTGCTTTCATCAGAAGTTAATTATAAGTAACATTTACACTTATCTCTCTTGCTTTCATGCGTTAAAAATAGTCTTGTTTATGAATAATGATCTCTGCTGTGACACAGCAATCTGTCCTAGCAGTGCTTTGCCAAGGAACAAAATGTGACCCAAATTGCCAATGGCCTGTCAGTCAGGACAGGTTTTCATTTTACAGTGTAAACTGTAAAATATTCATTATAGCTACTGGTTAACAGATGAAAACAGACGGGTTGGTTTTACCAGTGTTTTCCCTAATCTTCCTATTTCTGCCAGCAACAAATAGTTGGTTGCTGACTTCTAATGGCAGGCACGCAACTCTTCCTTCTTAGCTTCACTCAATGTGCAAATGAGCTTCAGGACTGGCAATGGAGTCATTTTCTGTCATTTGTGGAGGAATATGGGATGTATCTGAATAAGCATATTATTTGACATCAGGTGAGCACTTTCAAAGAAAATCATCAAAACACCCCAGCTGCCCATGCTTTGGCTGACACTGTAGAGCAATCTCCGAGGGCACAGAGGTTTACTTGGTAGGTAATGAAACTGGAAGGAGTGCATTAGTGCATTATCAGTATATCCACTATGCTGCAGGCATTAATGGGACTGCACTGATCTAAAGAAAAGAATCCCAAAATGCATACAACATGGGCGTGGAGTCCTTAATATTGTTTCCCTCTGGAGAGCCAGTCCTGCTGTGCTTTCCTGCTTGCGCATGCAGGTGTAGCACTGGCACGCTTGAAAGCCTGTGGGAGATCTTACCTGGACCAGCAAGTACAAAGCCCACAAAGAAAGAGTACAGGAATATTCACCCAACCCAGGGTGTCGTTTCACAGTTTCTAAACAGGGTTGTTAAGAATAGTTTGAGAAAATAACTTAAAACTCTAGTATTGAGGTGCATTTGGGACTCATTCAGAAAAAAATCATGCATTCTTGAGTTTCAAAGCTATCTGACTTTCTTCTCTGAAGTTGTCAAAGCTTTTAAGGGGATTAGATAATATTTCTAAGGCTTTCTCTGCAACTCTGAATATAAGGAATTTATTTTAAAAAATAGATGAGGTTCTGAAATAGTCACGCAGCTTTTGAATTTAAAAAGACCTGTAAATACTAGGATATTTACAGCAAAACTGCAAGAATTGCTAATACTGAAATCCCTTCTGGCTTTAGCAAAAATCAGTGTTCTGCTCTTACCAAACTTTGAAGCTTTTAATGCATATAAACATTTAAATCTTGCTGCATATAACTAAGAGGATTCTGTTGCCATCTTTTTCAACATTGTTCTTTCCTAGCAATTTCCCTATCAAAGCTTTTGTAGTATTATGATTACCATCATTTAATTTCCTTCATTTAACTTGCACAGTTAATGGAATGATATGTCCCCTACATGACTGCACAAGGAGCTCTGTAATTAGCAAGCCAGTCGAAACACATTTGGAAAATAAACTTTGTTGCAATCACTGCTTCTCTTCAAGGGTTTTCAAAAGCTCCACTGTAAGATAGATAATTTTTGTGCCTACTTCAGTTAACACAAGAAGTCCTATGCAGATTGCATAAATGCTGTGCTGTTTGCTTTCTGGCCTAAGTGGGCTGCTTTTTAATAGAAGAATATTTTTTTTTTTTTGGGAGAACAGTCTTGTATGGCTAAAACACTAACACACTGTGATTTGGGAAAGCACATTCATCTCACTGTTCAACTTGTGTGACGTGGGCCAGCCACTCTTATCAGATCAGTAGCTGGACTAACTTTAGTGCTTTTGGGGCTAATGTATGATAGTTTAAGGAAAGGACAGCTGAGCAAAGCAGGGCTTCTGCTACTCAGTGTTGCCAAGTAAGCTGTTCTTTGCCTGGTCAAAGGGGAGATGTCGTCACCATGCTGATGTTGGACCCCTGAGGAGGTGTGTAGCTCTTCAGTTCCTTTGAGGCCATCAGCCCTAAAGTCTCCAACAGGAAAAACAGTATTTGTCAACACAGCAGGTGTCTTGGTTCCCAGGGTTGCAGCAGCCTCCAGAATGTTCCATGAGTATTCAGGCCAAGTTCCAACTATGGTTGAAGGATTTTCTAGGGCAAATGGAGACTAAATCAATACCATGAAAAAAGAAAATGCAATGCTTACAAAGCATGGAAAGTTATCCTAATTCTGTCAGTGGCCAGAATGAAACAGGACAATGATTTCACCAGCATACTTTCAGTGTAGCTATTGTACTGAGAGGAAAGAGAGCTGAGCATGTGCTTACCTTTCTCCAGCCATGTTTTGCAGATGGCAAGCTGGAAGAACAAACACCTTTTTCTAATTGTTTTAAATGCTGTTAGAAAACAAGACACCTTCAATGCAAAGATAAAAACAACAACAGAGGCCCCAAAAGGCAGGGTTCCTGGGATGGTGCTTTGCATAGATCTTTCTACAAGGGCATTTCAGGTCATACACTGTAGCAGTGATTGAACAGACCTTGTGCAATAACATTTAGCATTCAGCTTGTGTCATCAGCGGCCATGTCTTTAACGCTCAACCCAGTGTCCATGTTCTGTAGGTTTAGCAGACTCCCAGGCAGTGTGCTGGCTCTCATGTGCTCCCACTCCACTTCTCCCTCCTGGAAAGGATGTGCAGTATTGGGCAGCGGGCTGGCCAAGCTCTCCTCAAAGGACAGCCTGGAAAACCACATCTGTGTGCTTAAAAGTATGCATGCGGGTAAATGCTTTGCTGGATGGAGGCCTAATGAACATATAATTAGGTTTGACTATTAAGATACATCAGCTAGACATGATTTGTCTCTTCAGAGTGTTTTTGAGTTACTCATTGCGAGTTGGTACTTATGTTTCCAACCAAAAAACCTGTCAAGTCCAAGCTTCCATGACAACCTCAGTTCACAGAAAGCAAAATTTTCAGTATACTCTTCACCTGAGATTCTGGCTTTCACCAGTGGTTTGCAAAATGTTATATGTCCTTTAGGTGGGCTATTTAATGTCCATGATTAGAGGCCCCTATGCAAATTAATTAGATTAATTGACCATCCACTGGCAGCTAGAAGTCCATTCCTAAACTGATAGATCGTTCAAATATCACCATACTGAGCAGCTCCCAAAGTCTCTCAAACCCTCATCAACTTCAGGGGCCTTTCTGAATAGGAAAAATATTCAAAAAGCACAAAAGCATCTATGAGAAAGGCTGAAAAACAAGTCCATATGTACCCAAAGTTTGAACATCAAAGAACTGTCTGGTTTTCCTTTAGTAACATCAAGGATTAATTTAATCTGTTACATACAATACTTTCAGCCACAGTTATATTTTAAGCCATGTTTCGCATGCTGGCAGCAGACGTATGTCTGTCTCTGTAGATATGATTTTGATAGCAGCAGGGATTTGTGTGTGCCAAGATGAATTTTGAAACAATCCCCTCTCTCAACATACATACTTTATGCAGTGTGGGCAGTGGCGAGGGTATTGCCCCAGGACCCAGGAGAACTGTCTCTAGTCTGGGATCTGTCATTGACGCCAGATACAAGACAATTTTCCTATGTACAAGCTGGGATGATAGCAATTAGAAAGGGCGAATGCATCAGCTGATATGTGCTGGACCTGGAAGCAACGTATTTTGGCCAGTAAGTAAGGGATGAAGAACTTTGTTTCAAGTACTTACACATAATAAGGCTATTATGCAAAGGATTTGATAAATGTATCCTCATTTCTGGTTTTGTTTTTAATTATCTGGATGACATTTTCATTTGTAACAGATAATGTCTTTAGCATCTGCCTATGGCAACACATGGGCAGTGTTTCAGAGCTGTTCTCAATTGCATTTGGATACGTCAGAGGATTTGTAAGAGCATCATGTCTCTCCACCTGCCAGGAGAGAGTGGAGTCATGGCATTCTTCCAATGCTAAATACATTTCCTGGTAGCCAGATTCATTTTCTATAAACCAGAGAGGACTGTCTGCACTACACCCAAGGCTGAGGTCATGTAAGAGATCAGAAGTAGTCTCTGCAGTACTGGGCATCTCATGTGTGATTTGATAAAGGCTCAATGTTCAGGAGAAACAGTTGAAAGTAAATATTCTAGAGAAATCTGCCAGGTGGAGGACAGAGCAGATTTGCTGGTCTCCAGCCAGTCACCACGGCTAGAGATTCACCAAGGAGGAGCTGGGGAAGTGAAGCATGCTAACAAGATCTCTCATTTCAGCTTACAAGGAAAAGATGAAGGAGCTGTCCATGCTCTCTCTGATCTGCTCCTGTTTTTACCCGGAACCTCGCAACATGAACATCTATAAATACGATGGTGAGTGACTTTCTCTGGAAGTCATCCTGCAGGTCAGAGAATGTGCTGGTGCTGGGAAATGACTCAGGTCATCATCGCAGTCCGTAGTGTTAGTCAGTGAATAATTTGCTGATCTAACCACTTATTTGCTGATCTTGGCTATTACTATTTACTGATTGTGTATTACCCATGATGCTGGCTACTGTTCCTCATAGCAACTCACTGAATTAATAAAGCTAGCCCTGTCGGACTAAGCTGTTCTTTTCTACTACCCATTTGAGAATTACAGCTCTCCATAGCTGGCATAATTCCCAAGGAAACCAAGAAAAGATGAAAGCACACTTAAAAAATTAATCAGCTTGGGCACTGCTCACAGGGGGTGTGAAATGACACAGAACCCCAATAAGCTTCCAAAACTGCTGTAAATTTTTATCTTTATGAGATTAAGGTATAATTAAGCTATTACAGATAAAATGGAATATGCTTCTCCCGAGATGAGTTTTCAGTCCATAATCTGCCATTGCATTTAAAACGCCCAAGGCAAAGATGCTAAATCTTTTTTCTGTACTTCTGATCCTACACTAATGTCTTTGCTGCTTCTCTCCTCACTGTTGCTGAGTACTGAAGAGCTTACCATTTCTTATGTTATTGTGCAGACATGGAAGTGAAACAAATCAACAAACGTGCCTCTGGCCAGGCCTTTGAACTGATCCTAAAGCCTCCATCTCCGGTCTCAGAAGCACCACGGACTTTAGCTTCTCCAAAGAAGAAAGAACTCTCTCTTGAGGAGATCCAGAAAAAGCTGGAGGCTGCAGAGGAGAGGAGAAAGGTATCTTTCCTTAAAAACAAAATGCTACTAATTTTAGTGTACACAGTAACAGCCAAGTTTCCTGTCCATTTGTGTGTTTTCCGTTACCATTACTGACTCACAGTCACCTCCATGGACAAAAATTAACATGGTTAGAGAAAAAAATCAGTTTATTTTCTTTCAGCAGCTTGCAAACAAGCCTCAGTGATTTTGATGTTTGGGAAGTATGCGTCACAAAGTACAGATAGCTTCAGACACGTAGCCCGTGTGGGTTCAAATACACATGCTTGCTGTGTGAATATAAGTAAGTAAGTAGTTCATTCAGAGCATCTGTAGTACTTGCTGAAACCCAGTGCAATTCTTTTGGTGTCTGAGTTTAAGAGATGGATGTGCTTCTGTCTGGGCTGACAGATCTTGACTCCGTGTAGTGCCCGTGGTGATTACTCACAAGGCTTGTCCGAGGCAGCTAAAATATTCTATTTGCGCAGTATGAAGGCAAGTCAGCCCTGAATAAAGAGTGTTCTGGATCACTAACCACATGCTTGAATGAAGACACCAGCATAGAACAACTAGTAAGAGAGGCGTTTCTAGCAGACACTTTGAATAGTGCTGGAACTTGGCCTTGTAGGGTTATCTACAGACTAACTCTTCCCTTCTTTATGACTTTACCCATAATGGTAAAAACCTGTTTCATAATCAATAAGTTTGTCACACAGGGTTTGGGAGGGTTGTTAGGCCTCCTTCACATAGGTTTGCACAAATGCAGGGTGCATGCAGCAGGAAGCCCACATTAAGTGTATATTTGACTTTTTGACATGACTGGTGGGTTGAAGAGGTCTTTATTTGCTCCTAGTCAGAACTAGCTCAGATTGCTTTTGGGGTTTTTTTTTCAGAAAATAAAATTCCAGATCAGGTAAGCTGGAGGATGACAGGCAAAGCCACTGAGACACAGCCAACCTGAACTGCCAGACTGAAAATTGGCAGTGTTCTGTAATGGGCCCAGTGTTTATGCTTATGCTGTGTTGCACCATTTCAGGAAAATCACAGCTGGCTGCCATGGCTACTCAAGATATGGCAATCTATTGTCCTGGTTAATCTATGTTTCCTCTTTGCTATGGCACAAAAGGAGAGCCACAGAAGCCAGAAAAGCCTCGGGAGCCAGAGCATTACTTTCAGGCTGATCGGTGCCTGAAAGACCAGGTGATCAATGTTACTTTGTGCCAAATCTGTTTGCAGCAGTTAAATTGGAGGTAGAAACGCCTTCCAGCTGCTTATGGAGTCCCTGGTAAAGAGTATCTGAAAATGCAGTTTAGGTGTCTCTAAGCCTTTCATTTCTCTAACAGAAATAAGTGATTTGTTACTAAAACTGACATTCACAGAATCTTCTCCAGATATCAACAAAAATGTATACAGAAGTCCAGGGACAGCAGATATGCCACAGATAGCCCATGGAGCAGTTCTAACAGAAACAGCTCCATTCTCCTTTCACTCCTGTCAGATCAGAGCAGGGTTGCTTCCAGGAAACTGGATGGAGTGATTGCACTGGTGTATGTGAGATGTGAGCCCATTAAAGTCAATAGATCCTGATACTGATAGGTCATTAAAACCCGTCCCTCAGTTTTGATTTGCAGTGAAACCTGACTATCCTGGGTCTCACTTATTTGAATAATTCATTCAGATGAACACTGAATCATTGCCATATCTGCCATTTCTGCTGCCTTGCTAACACAAGACTCCGCTCCTGATGCACACGCATTAACACTATTGCTTCTTTCAAAACAAGACTTCTGCCAGAGTATTCGTTTCAGTAAAAGCACATGACCATACCTGAAAGGAATATATATTTGCACTAGTACCTGCCTAGAAGTATGAGCTTTCACACACTGAAGTGATGGAATGCCCCAAAGACAATATGTGAAGTGCCTCTGTACAAATACCCAAGTAAATATATGGAAACAGAATGAAATGGCAGCAATTAAGAAGCCAAATATTATGCATATACTTAGTGCGAAATATAAATTGAATGTCCATGAGATTTCATTTCATTGATTTCATTACTGTTCATTTCTTCCTAAAGAAAAACTCATTATGCGATAAACTGGTAATCAGTGATAGCAATACAGACACCTGCCATTTCTTCCCCTTGATATTGTATTCATTTTGAATTAACATATATATATATAACACATATATAACTGAGTGATTTTAATAGACAAGATCTTCCACATCAGCATTGCAGCAGAAATTGCTGGGAAAGGAACAAAGAACAGAGCAAGAAACTTCATGACATCACTGTTAAGAACCCCGGTGCTCTCACACCTCAACAGCTGCCTTCATTTTTGGCCTGAAAAAGAGTATAGAGCATTGAAGGATAAAAAAGCAGTCAGAGGAATAGAAAATCTTCCATAAGAAGATAAATTAAATAGTCCACTTCTCAGCTCAGAAAGAGACAACAGATGAAAGATAAGACAGAAGTCTGCAAAGTCATGAATGGTAATGAGAAGATTAATAGGATCAATTATATTCTAGTTTACACAATCCAAAGGGGAAGAAACACTCAATTAAATCATCAAACAGCAATTTCAAAACAAAGAGAGCAAATCACCTATTGTTAATCAAGCTAAATGTTATCAGAGATTATTGAGAGATTATTAAAATATTATTTATTTCAAAAAGATAATAGCAAAATTGATAGAGAACCACAGTTCAGGAATTGCAACCCCTGCCTCAGAAAATATGTAAATTAGTGACTGGTGAAAGCTATCTATCTATCATCTATCTATCTATCTATCTATCTATCATCTATCTATCTGTGTCTATGTCTGTCTATCTATCTGTCTATCTCTATGTATCTGCAGTAAAGGACAAGACAGATTGAGGAACTTCATTTACACTTTTCCTGAGCATCTTCCACTTTCTGCTGCTAGACTAAGCGGGCAGACTTTTTCTGACATCCAGCATGGAAGTTACCATACTTCTCAATCTATGCACAACAGCTGTCAGGCATGACCATTCTAGAGCATGTTCTTCCAGCATAGTTCTAATTAAAATCAAGTATAACTAATGGATGAGAATTGACTTTTTGGAAAAAATACTAATTGATTTCACACTGTTTAGGATTTAGGTTCTGCTCTGTTAATTAGGCAGTGTTCATTAATAAATTTTCAAAGTCATGAAAACACCTACTGCAATGCACGTACTTCAGCAGTCTCCTGCTTATGCTGTTTCCTGTTTATCCAAACACCTACTGCAATGCATGTACTTCATCAGTCTCCTGCTTATGCTGTTTCCTGTTTATCATCTTGTTTATTCCCTATAAGCTTTTATAGGGCTCTTTCACTTTCTGCCCCTTTTTCTCTACGTCACTTGACAGTCATGACCTCAAACTCTCAGACCAAACTGAGAGTTTCACCTGAGGCATTTTTTCCTTTTGCACCACACAGAGAGACCCATTTGGGCTAGTTACAGATTTGTCCTTTCCAATTATAGAATCCTCCTTACAGCATGTCGTTACTATCCCATTATTTTTTTGGCTTATGTGTGCTATATTTTCCCACCTTGGCAGGTGGGAAGATCTTTTCATCCTTCCCACTTAAGAAATTAGAGCACAGTGACATTATATGCAGCAAAAGTTTATTTCTTACAAGGTCTTTACCATTTATCGATTTTTACCCATTGGTCTTGAATGCTGTTGGCCTTATTACCCTTGATGTACAGACTTCAAGAGCATATGTCAAATTACATGTCTTTGTTGCCCATGTTCAATTTACTAGTATAAGAATGAAATACTAATGGGACACGTGTTTGTACTAGACTTTGGTTTATGGGAGAGAAATGGTATGTAATTAAATCCTTTTAATGGCTTTGTATTGGGATGAAATTGAATCAGGCTCATCCCTTGTGCTTAGTGCTACAAAGAAAGCAGAACAGTCACATTTTTTAACTTTCATGCTGTTGAACACAGCCTTACAGCTACGTGAGGTTTGAATATCATTACTATGAAAGCTGCGTGATAAGCCCCCATGCAACCTAGCTGGCTGAGCTCCCTGCAGCAGGCTGTCAGCCCGGGCATCTCTGCCAGCATTGTGGCTGCAGTCTGCATCAGGCTTCAGCACCCAACTCGCTGCCCCTTCGAGCCAGCACCACAGTCTGGCCAGAGGCACCTCTTAGTACTCTTGATCCATCTCTCCTTTCGTACTGAAAAAGCCACTCATGCTTTATTGCACAGTGCAGCAGGCTGTTGTGGGGAATAAAGGCTTTGCCCAGGCAGAGAACATAGCAGAGCAAATCCTGGCTCCTAGACATTGCATGTGACCTACAAAACTACTTCTCTAGGTGACAGGATATGGAGAAAAGGGACCAGCACCTTCCTTGGCAAAAGTGGAACTTTCTTCTTCCAGCTCATTCATCCTCCCCTCCTTGGTTTGTCACCAAATTTGTAAGCGAGCAGGCTGGGAGGGAGGATAGGCACTGCCTGGAGAATTTGCCTCCCATCTTACCCAAATAGTGATCTCCCTTTCTGTTGCTGATGGTCCATTGCTGCGCTTGTGAGGAGAGGGAATACGGCATGAAGTGCTTTCCAGGTAAAGGTCCTAGCAACATGTGTGAAATCAGCCCTGGAAATGGGTGTTTGGGACACATTTTGATTTACACTGTATCATTTCCACACATGGTGCTTCACCCCTAATGCTTACGAAAGATAGCCAAACCTGCAAAGCCACCTTGCAGGTCCTCATCCAAAAAGCATAAGCCTATGGAATATGTGCTCTCAGGAAGACGTTTGCTACCAGCTAGGAGAGGATTTGGTGACAGGCACCAGGGTCTGCCTCAGAGCACACAGAGTCATGAGCAGACACAGCGTACATCCCAGTGCTGACAAAGCTGCTCCCCACAGTCTGCCATTGGCTTTGCTTCTAATGAGCAGTCATAAGACAAAGACAAGATCAGGAGATTGATCTTCATTAACTTTAAAATGCCAGGCCTCAAACTGCAGCAGATCATGAAATGCCTTAAGCAGGTAGGACAGCATCAGGCAGAGGGTTCAGGTGGTACTTCTTGCATCCCTCCAACATGCCTTGTTCACCCCCATGGGTCACAAGCCTGAGAGCAGTGGTTTTGTGCCAGCTGATTCAGAGAAAGGGAGTTCTCTTGAATCACACCGTGGATGGGCTCTTTATGTTTTTTAACTCTACTTCGCGTTCTCAGTAGCCCTGACCCAAAGGTCCTTTGGGAGGCTGGATAGAAAAAAAATACCCAAAGACCCTCATTTAAATTCAAGCACCATCTAGTTTGGTAGAAGCAGGACTTTACCCTACAGTTACAGCTCAGATGTCTCTGACTCTCCTGCCATATGGCCGTTTCACTTCTCTGCTATGATCCCATGGAGCAGGAGCATCCTCCTCTTCTTCGTGTCTCCTCAGAATGACACTGCTTTGGGAGAACTGCCTCTCTGTGTGTATGTGCACACTGCCTGAAACAGCAAGTCCTTACGACAGCCAGAACAGGTGCTAGTGTATTACAAATGAAATATTATTCCCAGTGAGGAACTGGATGCAACCAAGGAGAGATTTGAAGAAGCCAGTGCCATGAGTGAAGTCTAACGTCACTACATTCCTTTGCTTTGAAAAGGAAAAAATCTCAACGTCAGTTTCTTCCCCTGAAAACATCACTACTTCAAGTCACCATTTCTTTCTGGTTAATACCTAGGCTTTACCTTGTCATTTACATTGCAGTAGGAGACTTTAATCCTGTCTTTGTATTCTGCTCCATCAACAGTATCGCTTAAATACGCAATACACTGTTCTGCTGAACAAATGAATTTTTAAAAATCCAGACAGTGAATGACTGTGTTGTGATAGTGGAGCTCTCATGACTGGTAGGGTGCCTCATGCATCCTAGTAGCTAAGGTTGCTAGTAACTAAGATGAATGCATTCAAGATGAAATTCCCAGTTTAAAAGCAGTTGTCTGAGCCTCTTTCTTGCTTAAAAGTAATCCTTTAATTTTATCTCTGCATAAATTACTTCAGTGTTTGGATGTACATGTCAAATAAAAATAGATGAATGTGAGAAAATGAAGCACACGTTACTCAGATGAGTAGAATTTTCTTCCTGTGAGTAATAATTTAAAAATATATGTATCTTCAAAGCCAGTTTCCATAAATAATTTTGCTCGTGTTGTAAGTGTTCAGTTGCCTGCATCTATCTCTGGCCAGATACGTATGAGATGTGGATTTCCTTTTGAAGCGTTCATCTCTGAAAGGTGGGTGTGCACAGAATCCTTTAGCAATATGACGTGAATATCATAGGAGTTGGCCTGCATTAGCCATCTTTTTAGCAGAGCAGTACATTTCTAGGAGCAAAGGTATCTGTACCAGGAATGCTTTGCAACACTTTTATTCCTTCATATCTCTAGCATTAGATGCTGCAGCTGTGGCTGCATTGATTATGCTATGATATATTTAAGAACTCTTCTGAATATTCCCCCTTGAGTACTACTTTTTTTTCTTTCTTCACCATTTCATACTTTTCTCTCCTTATTAATCTTCTTTATCTTTCATCCCATTTCCAGCCTTTTTTACTCATTTTCTCACAATAACTGTACTAGAAGCAATTACCGTAAGCCATTTACAGCTGTGTTAGAACATGGACAATCACGGATTTGAAAATATCCTTTCCAGCACTTCAAACAATACACTGCTGGAAATAAACTTCCTATGTACGTTGGAATCCTGGATCAAGACTGTGGGAATCCAAACACAGCAGTTAAAAGCCAACACAAACAACAAAGGGAGTCTATTAATCCCAGCCCCACTAGGTATCTGAGTCATTCATTTGCCCATTTCTGGACGTGTAGTAGACTTTGAACAGACAGGGTGGCCAAGTTCTTTTGCCAAATATGTTGGAAGCAGAAAATAATTTGACAATCCAATACAAAAAAGCATACCAACCACCTTCCAAAAGTGTCATAAGTGGGTTTAAAAATGGTCTGAACACCAGGGAAACAGGCAGACTCACAGCTGTTGTTGTATTAGAAGAGGGACATCAGTCTAAATGACAGTCTACCCCATGGATGTTTTCTAGTGGGGAGGGGGGTTCCTTTATTTTGAACCAGTCCTGAGTACCTTGAACGTTCCGAATGAGGAAAAAGAATGCTGTTTAAGGCGTATCGTAAAGGAAAATTGCATTAACAGTGTACAGTCAGTTCCTGAAGCCTGGTTTAGTTTTCATTCTGACTTTTACTGCTGCCAACATAATTTGCATACAGTAAATACTGAACTAGAGTATAAGGATTTTCTTCATTATCATGCATTAGCGGACAGATTACTTTTGAATGTGTTGTCTGCCAGTGCAGCCTCCAGAACTGTGTGTACTTTGATATGCAACTCTAATCCTCCTGGATTTATGATAACAAGAAGTAGTTCCAGAAGGCAAAGGGTTTGAATGTAAGAAAACAAATCCTGAAAAATGGACAAGTGCCCCAAAGTCTTAAAGGCATTTTGATACCTCGTTTTAAAAGCCAATACTTTTTTCAAAATGCTGCTTATAGGCACAGTTCAGATCTTACTTTTTATTATAGCGTCTTCATGGGCCCTGGATTCATCCTCAGAAATGTTTGTTTTCCAAATCTGAAAAGGTTTGATTTCATAGTGTGCCATATATACATATTTAAACAGCATGAAATGTTTGCCTTTCAAATTAATAAGTCACTTCTTAAACATTTCATAGAAAAGGACGTTGCAATTAGTATCATAGTACCTTTTCTATTCAAAGTACCAACAGAAAGGGAAATAGATTCATAGATTATCAAAATCACTTTAAGATCACTTAAGCAAAGGGTTCACAAAATTCATGTTGGCAACCAAAATTTAATGATTAATTTAATAACTTTTCCAAAAGTAGATGAAAGGTTGTGATTGAATAGTAAATTAAACAGAAAATGCAAAATAGCTTCACAAGCACTGATCAAACCAAGCCACTCAAGGTGGTCCATAGCAAGCTGAAGATGTTCAATTATTTCAGTTTTACATTGCACCGAATCTTTCAAAATAACTTTTTTACATTTTGAACTAGCCTGCAGTTAAAGGAGTGTTAAATGCTAAGTATCTGAAAACAAATATTTTGCTTCAAAATCACCCATTTTTATTATAGGATTATTGAAATTATTGATGTTATTCTTAAACTTAATGGGCTTTTTTTAGTTAGTCTACAAAATTGTTTCTTTGTCCATCAATTTTTCCCTTTGGCTCATCCTCCTTCCATTCTCTACCAGTGAAACTCCCTCTGCTTTTGGCTGCAGCTCTCTGGGGACTTCTTGTTCCCGTTGGCAACATCTTTTGGCCTGCACAACAGTTATTATCTCTGATTCAAAGATCTGAAAAATGCTCGCTCGATTACTCTCTGTTCAGCATATGCTATAATGGAGGGAAGAGCCAGGAAGAGTCATTGTAAGGTACCAGCCATTTCAGTAGACCATTCCCATCAGCAAGTGCTCCTGGAGTCACAGTTTGAGAAATGAGCCCATAACTATGACCAGGCCAGAGGTGAAAGCAAATACCTTAAGTGGCCAAGATGGACGAAAGTAGCTCTTTCTTCTGATCTCAAGTAAACCATTACAGCCTTTCAAAGCTACATATGTTTTACTCCAGTGCCGTGCTGCAAGATGTTCTGCCTGGCTTTTGCAGACTTTTTTAGACACTACTTAATTTGCCTCATGAATGCATTTGGCTTGATGTGTATCTCTCTTACCTTTGTTGAACTATTTATTTTCTTCTTTTAGCTGGATCTTAGTCATGTAAAAGAACAGCAGCCTTTTTCACTCTGTTTCAAGCCATAGGATGGAATTTAATAGGATTCATTACTGCTAACTGTAATTACTGGTTAAAGCCCTTAATTTAGGCCTTAAACTAATTCATTTTTACAGATAACAATAGCAATAGCATATTGTGATCTGCACTGAAATACGCACTTAGCTTCCCAGAGCCGTATTTCATTCCCTGTTTTCTGTTTGCTTCTCATGCTCCCTCTAATTTATTTTATCCAAAAGCATACAATGTTGTTTATCATTTCCAAATAACCCCTCTGAAACATATTGTCTTTTCAACTAGGCTTGCATGGAGGATGGGCCCAGTTCTGCTAGTTCTTTGGCTTCTCTCCTAGGATTGATGGTTTCATGTTAATAATTTGATTTAAAATAAATAACAAAACTTATGCTTCTGAGCAATGAATTTACAAAGAAAAATAACACAGTATTACCCATAGGCTGCATCCTACCTGCAGTTTTCATCTTCCATGCAAAATTTGAACTTTCAACTAATAATAGCCCTTTTTTTGTTTGTTTTCTATAGAATAAGCCCCTTTTTTTTCCTTCCTAATCAGAGAGATGAAGCCAGACATAAATATCATGAGGGAAAAACCATCTTAATTGATTCTGTCTTTCACAACAGTAAACTTTGAAGCCTGTTTTTAACTATTTAAGCACATTAAAGGACAGTCCAACTTAGGTGAAGAATGCACCTTTCCTAGGTCTCCTTTTAACACTATACATACCTTTAGCCCTCTGTTCTCTTTCGCTACAAATACAATGTTCATAGCTGAAAGACTGCAGCTGTCAAAGACTGGGCAACCACTGCAGTAACCCAGACAACCCATGGCAATAAGTCATGGCAGCATTTCTTGTTAACAGAAGTGCTTTGGACACCTCTCTGCTGCTGCCTCAGGCACGTACCTCATTAGTGGAGATAATCTGGTTTATACACAGAAGTGATCTTTCCAAACAGTGCATGTAACAACAAAGCAACAAACTTTACACAGTTTCCAGACTCAGTGAACTGTTGCCCAATGGGGGTTACTTTGCTCTGTGTGAGTATTTCATTTCAGCTGCGTGTCTTTCTGTTTCCAGTCCCAGGAGGCCCAGGTGCTGAAACATCTGGCAGAGAAGAGAGAACATGAGCGAGAAGTGCTTCAAAAAGCTTTGGAGGAGAACAATAACTTCAGCAAAATGGCAGAGGAAAAGCTGATACTGAAAATGGAACAGATCAAAGAGAACCGTGAAGCTAACTTAGCTGCTCTTATTGAACGTCTCCAAGAGAAGGTAACCACACCATCACTCTTCACCTTAGGCTAGAGAGGAAAATCTAATCAACATTTTGAAGAGATGTTGTGGGTAGCTCTTATCTCAGTTTGCTACATGCTAGACTTGAGTGATTTTGAAGTCAGAGTCCCTTATGCCTGTCTAAACCAACACTCACTTTTGAGGTGGGGACTCCTGGGGGTCATCTGGTCCAATCCCTCTGCTCAAGCAGGACCACCAAGACCCAGATGCCCAGGACCATGTCCAGATGGCTTTGGAATATCTCCAAGGGTGGAGACTCCACAACTTCCCTGGACAACCTGTGCCAGTGCTCTGTCACTCTCAGAGTGAAAAAGTGTTTCCTAGTGTTCAGAGGAAACCTCCTGTGTTCCAGCGTGTGCCCATTGCCTCTGGTCCTGTCACTGGGCACCACTGTGAAGAGCCTGGCTCTGTCTGCCCTCCATTCAGGTATTTATACACAATGAGGAGATCCCCCTGAACTTCCTCCTCTCCAGGAGGAACAGTCTCAGCTCTCTTAGCCTTTCCTCCAGTGCCTTGATCTCCACGGCTCTCTACTGGACTCTGCCCAGAGAAAGGTTGATTTTCTAGCTTTTAAGAAGTGCTGTGAACAAATGAAAGGTCGCTCATGTTTAGATTTCAGCTTTTAAGAAAAGCCATTGATCAAATCAAACAGTTGTCCTCTGTCTGTAGCTCTTGGTTTCTCAGAAGAGAATGATGAAAAAATATGGGGAAAAAATCTTTCCTGTACATCAAAAGGGGTCTGTTCTTCTGTAAGTACTACAACTAAAAGACAGTAAATTTACTCTTGGAGATCTTTGGTACAGCCAGAGGAAACAGATAAATCACAAACCCCTCCATGCAGGACCAAGTGTGCCAGTCTCCAAAACAACCCTTCCACACAAGAGAGGGAAATACGTGAATAAGGATTTAGAATTGTTAAAAAAAATAATTAGTTCTGCATGAGTGATCAATTGCGTTTCTCAGTGATGAACTTTCTAATATGTTAGTGAATTGACTAACAAAGAAAATAGCTCTCAGTGGTTTTCAATGAGATTTTCTCCATAAGCACCTCTGATTCTTTGATGGAGACAAAAGTCTCAGAGAGTAGGAAAGAAACAACAGAAACTAAAAGATGATGTTACAAGTAACTACGCAAATGGGATAATTTTTAAGCTTAAGAACTGTACCCAGATTACTTGACATTTTTGCATTAGATTAGTTTGCAGGCACATATCCCAGAGCTTATGAAAACAAGGGGAAAAGCCAATTAGCCATCCTGGAGGTCCAAAAGGAAATGGGAAGGACAGCTGGAGCATCTTCCTGTCCTAGGTTAATGTTAACAGGCTGTTAAACCCCATTTCTACAGCAATATAATGTCATACGTACACAAAATCCAAAGAAGGCTTCTGAACAAAGATAACAATAACTCATTTGGGAACATTTGTACAGAACAGTAATTAAAAATTGCATGACTATACAGTTTTGTCAACACAAAAGCAAACCCTGAAGATGCAGGAAAAGAAGTGAGGTATCTGGGTCCAAATCTTCAAAAGTTACACAGAACTGTGGATGCCCCAAGATATTGGTGTCTAGAAGTTCTTGTAATCAAAGATAATTCCTGTATACTGCAGTGAATAGGAGCTCTGAGGAAAAAGTCCCTTATACAATCTAGCATTCAGAATTATGGATCTTTTAAGAAGTGTGATTTACAGGTTCACTTGATGCAATGAGCTGGCCTTAGGTCCATAGTCCAGCTCAGACAATAAAAAGATAAACATTGCCTTCTGAGAAATTTTTATCATATAAAGACCCTCTAATGCACAGAAATACCTAGGGGGCGCCTCAAACTGAAGCCAGCTAGGGATGGATGTTTTCTTCTTCAGTCAATTTATGCTTGTCATTTGGTTGTCTGGGTTGTTGTTTTTTTTAGTGATCAGACACAAAACTGTCAATAGTTTGATGGCTGAAAGGAGAGAGGCATAAACCAAAACCCCTAAAACCCAGAAGCTGCCAAAAATGATGGTTTTATAAACACTGTGGGTAGACCGTTACTGAATTAGTTTGACATCTGTTATTCCTGACCACAGGCCAATTTCCACAGAAGTATATGAATATACAATGGCTCAAGTCTAAATTAACAATGACTGCTTTTGAAAAAGGGAAGACAACATGGCTAGAAGTGGACAGAAGGGCCAACATTGATTTTTGGTTACCATGTCCCTTCTCCATCACAGGTAGGGAAACAATGGAGAGGACAGCTAGCTTCACCGTTCAGTCTAAGGGGATGTTTGAGATGTTCAGATTGACCCATCTTGATGGAACTGAATTCTTGAGCCTTTGTATATGGTTCCTGAATGCTACAGATAACACAGTAACTAGCGCTACTTCCACATACAGGGTGAACAAAATTAATTCAGGCCCACTCATCCTTCCCTAGATGTAGTATAACGTCTAGGACTTCAAAGGGCAAACGTGAGCATGAGGCACATTTTATGCTGCAAGCATCACCTCTCTGTGTGGGCCTTTAAAATGAAATTCTTTGAGGTACTGAGGAGTATAACGCCATATCAGATAAAAGACTGAGCACCAGAGAATAAGTAGAATGTAAGCCTCAGGCTGGTCTGGTGGATGACACCTTTCCTGAGTTGCATCCTTTAAAGATAGCTGTGCTGTGAAATAAGTTTTGCCCAAGCATTAAACACACAGCCTAAATGGATTCTTATCAGGAGCTTCCCTGGGCAGGTGGAATGACAAAAAGGTTTGATTTTTCCCCTCTTGATGTTTTTCAGGAGAGGCATGCTGCAGAGGTCCGTAGAAACAAGGAGCTCCAGGTGGAACTGTCTGGCTGAAAACAGCAATGGTGGATGTGACCCATCCCCACCATTAGTAAACTCCCTCTGCCTATATTATTATGGATCACGCGATATCAGTATGGGAAATGTATGACATGGTTTAAAAAAAAATAAAAATCAAGAACTCAATAAAAAACTTTAAAAAAGAAACAAAAATAAAAACAAAACCAATGCGGTCTCTTTGCAGAATGATTTGCTTGATGTTTAAAAAACTTGGATCTTATTTTGTAAATACTTACATTTTTGTTAAAAAATACAAGTATTGCATTATGCAAGTTATTTCATAATCTTACATGTCCTGTAACAGGCTTCTGATGTTGTCTATTTCCACTCGGTTGAATTTGCTGGGTCTGTTCATCTGAAGCACCTCACGTCTAATTCCATTTCCTGCGACTTTCATTCCAATCCACCACGAGGTCAGTAGTAGTTCTATGGTGCTAGAGACCAGTCATTGCCTAATAATCTAGACTGCTTTGCCATCAATAAGCTTTGTTGAAACAGTGACTAGATCACAGGTATCGTGACTTCACATTCAGCTGTCCAAGACAAAAGGCTCTTAAAATGTAGTTTCTTCAAATGCAACTTTCACTATGGGAATCCGTAGTGTACTGAATAATTGAGGTTAAATCGCCACATGCAGTACTTGTTGTTTCTGCTTCTTGGGGTGAGAGGCAACAAATACAGCTGTGCAAGAGAATGAAAGCAAGTGGGATCAGTTTGAGGCAAATTTAAGAGGCACATTGTAACCATCAAGCTATGACAAATTCTGGATGATGCCAAACAGCCATACAAATGCTAATTGTAAAGTGAGCTTAATTCAACACTTGAAAATTTATTGATGGAGCAACTAATAAACAGCATCAAGTGGCTTTATCTGTAGGTGCCATGATCTATGATACTTATCTGATGCTACCACATTACATGTGTAATAAATAGTACAAGAGGCTAAAGAATATTCACCTGGAGCCCATGAGCCAGTTGTTACCTTTTTTTTTTGACACTGCTGACTTCCATTCATCATGACCTTAACTCTTCAGTGTTAGCCAACCCTTCCTAGTGACAGACATCTAGGACTAAGAGGGCTGAAGCAGGAGGAATGACTAGACAGGGTGCTTGTGCCAAGTACAGTATCACCAAACCTAACACATCACTCCCAAAATAGCTGCAGTTTTGAAGTTGTCCCTACTCCCCTGGAGGTTGCTGCCTGCATATTCTACTCTTCATTAGTGCTATTTTCCTGTATGTCATTGTGAGCAAGCTGTGATTAATAAAGAATTGGGGTTCTGTGAACTGAAAAAGGGCTTGTCTCTTCTCTCGCTCCATTACTTCTCTTGACATGTGCCCATGTGAAACCTAATGTAGTCATACAAGCATGGAAATGAGACTTAAATAAGACTTGCTAATAAATCGAGCCTGTTCCTCTGCTAATACAGGACTAACCCCTGCTACGCATTTTCCAGAGCTTAGGCTGGTTGTTTATAAAGATTACCATATAAATTGAGCCTGTAAATGTGACCTGAATTTATCAAAAAGGCGAACTAGCTACACACACATACACATGCACCCCTTAGTCCTGACTCATATTGAGGAAAAAAGGAACCGGGGGAGATAAAAGTGAACAACGTAGCTCTGGGTACATACATCAATAGCTGCAGCAAGATTCTAGCTGTTATTGCACTGATTATCAGTGTAAAAGGGATTCATTTACATGATTTTCTGAAAAACACAAAATAACTAGGAAAGCTGCTGGGCCGCAGCGCTGAGATGTAAAATTGGATCAGGCCCTATTTAGAACTGGACCAGTGATCGAGAATTACCTCTAGGATTAGTTTTCTGATCTAAAGTCATGCTTTTACTTGCTCTTTCAGAGAGATGGACCAAAAGCTACAGATCTGCAACAGTTTCTGACCCATGAAGCCTATTTTGTTTCAGAGCCAAGTTATTGCCCTGGAAGACTTGGCACTCAGTCAAAAAGCAGCAGAAGCTAATCCAGGCGCAGGGCTGCAAGCTGAGCTCTGTGCGCAGTGAGCTCTGTACCACAGAATGACAAGAGTACTCCAACTCATTATGGCAGCTGGGTTTCCTTGCCTAAACTCCTTGTCCTTCTGGCTAAACTACCAGAAGTAAACTTGGCAGAGAAGCCAAATAGCAAAATTTGAATCTGAATGTCATGAGCTTCAATGTTGCCAAGCCTTCAAAGTTTGTATATTGCTTTAAACCCTACTAAGAAAGGACACTTAGTCATGTTTATATTTCAGTTTAAGGTCCAGGATTTTGGTTTGAGGGCTCCTGGATTTTGGTTGCATTTCCCAATGGCAAGTCACTTACTTACAGTTTTCCCTGTCCATCGATTTAACAAGCTCTGGTCATGCTTCAAGCCCTTATCCTATTTGTCCTGCTGGCTATGCTTGCTCAGAGAATGGGCCAAAGACAAACCTTTGGTGCTGAGGCCAGGCAGGGCAGCCTGCCTCCATGAAGCTAAGCTCTCCTTCCCCACAAATGAGGGTTTCCACATCCAAAGTACCCATTGGGATGGTCCCCAACACATGCTCACCCCAGCACAGATGCGGGCACTGCCTGGAAATGCTTCTCAGCAAGTACCAAGACTGCACCAGGGAAACAAGTGAAGAACAATACAGTGTGAGTGCTAAAGACCCATGTTAAAGCCTGTACTCTGCTCCTGTTCACTTGAATCTTTTAACAGTTGTGGGTTTAGAGTTCATAGAATCATAGAATAGTTAGGGT